>NC_091118.1:151100380-151257880 GCF_040183065.1 Periplaneta americana
CTTTAACGTGTTACCTCGCCACTTGTGGGCACCACATTCTGCTAGAAGTCAATGACGGAAGTAGCCCCACTCGTGCTTACTTCCTTCATTGACTTCTAGCTGAATGTGATGCCCACAAGTGGCGTGGTAACACGTTAAAGTACGGAGTGTTCAACATGCCCGACTGTCCAACAGACCCTAGTTTACCCTATACGCATTTCTGGATTCACCCATACGTGCTACATACCCGCCATCACATACGTCTGGATTTAATGTTCCTAATTATGTTAGGTGAATAATACAATACGTGCAGTTTTGTGTTCTGTAACTTTACATGCTCCTGTAACTTCATCCCTCTTAGCCCCAAATATTTTCCTATGCACCTTATTCTCGAACATCCTTAACCTTGTTCCTCTCTCAAAGTGAGAGTCCAAGTTTATATGTGTACAGAACAACCGGTAGGCCTAATATAACTGCTTTACAAATTCTAACTTTCACTTCTTTTGAAAGCAGATGAGATGGCAAACGGTTATCAACCGAATAATAACAGGCATTTTTCATAAATATGTGTGTATACAGTTCTAGTAGTAGTGGTAGTGGTAGTGGTAGCAGTAGCAGCAGCAGCAGCAGTCTAATAGTTCTAGTTTTAAATTTAAAAAGTTATGTATGGATTTTATAAAAATTGAAAAATTTGAATTTATATACTATAATTGCACAGTAGACATAAGACAAATTGTATTGTATAATTATTAATTTCAATTCAGGAATTCGCCCCTGAGCACGAGTTCTACTCTTTCAGGGGCGAGCTAAAGTTTTTCTGTATATATTATATTTTATGTTACAATTATTAGTAAAATAATAAATAAATAAAAAATAAATAAAAGAAATAAAAATATAAATATTGCGTTTACTTTAGTCTCGAGTGTCATAATATCATAATATAATGCATATTAATACACACTTACGAAGTTTACGACGCTCGCCAAGGATCGCTTCGTAACTTAGTTCGTAGGCCTACTTGTATCTTAATAACTATCATTATACAGGGTGTTTAAAAAATACGGGGCATAATTTCAGGTACGTATTTCCCACATGTAGACAATCAAAATAGTTCATTACAACATGTGTCCGGAAATGCTTTATTTCAGAGTTATGGCCTTCACAACATTGAAATTCACCGGAACCATACCTCATGTTTTAGAAGACACTCCATTGATCAACCGTCAACACATTCACTTCTTGCATGATGGCGCTCCTGTACACTTCAGTCGTACGGCTCGCCGGTACTTGGATCGAAGGTTTCCTGATCGATGGATAGGTAGAGGTGGCCCAATTGCTTGGCCTCCACGCTCACCTGATCTGAACCCTCTCGATTTCTACTTGTAGGGCCATTTGAAATCATTGGTTTATTCGTCTCTGGTGCCTGATTTGGAATCCCTTCGGAATCGAATTGTGGCATGTTCTGAGGACATACGCAATACTCCTGGAGTTTGGGATCGTGTTCGCAGGTCAATGAGACATCGATGTGAGGTCTGTATTCAAGCAGGAGGTGGACATTTTGAACATCTTCTGTAATGACAACGACCTGCGGAAAGAAAAACGTTCCGGTGAATTTCAATGTTGTGAAGGCCATAACTCGGAAATGAAACATTTCCGGACACATGTTGTAATTAACTATTTTGATTGTCTACATGTGGGAAATACATACCTGAAATTATGCCCCGTATTTTTTAAACACTCTGTATAGTGCGATCGAGAAGTCTCTCCGCACTGCTTGTGTAGTCGAGAATCCACTAGGCAGAGAATTCAAGTGGCAGCACTGGTCACTAAGCATTAGACGGACTGGTGGTTTGAGGTTGTCAAACCGGGATGGTTGGGGGAGTGCCAACTTTCTACAGGATTGTATTCTAGGGTTACTAGAACTAATAGAGCTGCGGAGGGACTTTTCGACAACACTGTATTATCGTTGCATAATTTTCAATTTGTAAATTGTGGTTATCTGAGAGCAATTAGCTCATCGAATGATCAGGATAACAGGATAGTGATAATTGCATCAGTACAATTTATTATAAAAGTAGGCAAAAATCAATAAGTTAAAAAGTATTTATTAATAAAGGAAAAATATACAGATGCATGTATAATAGACTAATACCAGCTTAATAACTCTTGAAAACTCTTGAAATGTTTTAATTCAGTCGCGTTGCACGTACTCTTTTTTATATTTTAGTGAACTCTATTGGTTGAAAATGAATGTAGAATATTCAATTTAGACTGTAGAACCTAAAACGTTGTGGGAAAATGTTACAAGGCTAAGCATCCTGTTCCCATAAAATTTCAATTTGAGATTTGTAACGTTTTTCCGCTCGGCTATTCAATTATAAAATTAACAAAATCAAAAAGCTAAAAGCATGGCATAATGAATGGAAGAAATTTTATGAAAATTAAAAATATCATAAGTAACATTAAATCCAAACGTTTGAGATGGGCAGGGCTTGTAGCACATATGGGTGAATCCAGAAATGCATATAGAATGTCAGTTGGAAGACCTGAGGAGAAAAAGAGTTTTGGGGAGGCCGAGACATAGATGGGAGGATAATATTAGAATAGATTTGAGGGAGATTGGATATGATGCTAGGGAATGGATTAAACTTGTTCAGGGTAGGAACTATGGCGGGCTTATGTGAGAGCGTCAGTGAACCTCCTGGTTCCTTAAAAGTCATTTGTAAGTAAGTACCATTAGGCCTATACAAAATTTAGCAAATTCAATAAGCTAAAAAAAAATTGTTGCACATATTATATCATCATGTATGAAGTATGGTAGTTATAGTATACTATACTTCCAGGACTCAGGAGATTAAAAGCCATTTGTAAGTAAATACTATTATACAAAACTTAGCAAAATAAATACGCTAAAAGAATCGCTTAAGGGGTTAGGTACAGCTTACAGCAGTAGAAGTTTGGAAATACTCAACATTTTTTTTTTTCCTCCATTACTGTATCTTGTACAATAATGAAAATTAGTATGTGTAAAACACTGTCCTTTTGCTATAATTATGAAAAAAATATTTTTACGATTAAAAAAATTATTTACATTTTTTTTTTTTTCAAAATTCAGTTCACTGTGATGAAGCGTTCACACTTGACTCAAAAACTATCCAACATTCTGTGATGAAATGTTTTGTGTGTATTTATGCATGTCATATCTAAAATATGATGCAAGATCTCTTCTCTACCTTTCATAGACTGTCTGATAAAAAGTAAATTCATTTTAAAAATGGTCAATTTTCTTCTAACACAAAATAAAAAAAAAATTATTTATTAAGAAATGTAGTTGAAAGAGCATGATATTGTAAGCATAAGTTTCAGCAATAAAATAAAAGAGAGAGAATATGAAAAAGTTAACAAGTTTATGAGTTACGAGGAAAATGCTTCATCACTTCACAGTAAACTGCCACCATTTTGAATTTTGAAAAAAAAAATGTAAATAATATTTTTAATCGTAAAAATATTTTTTTCATATAGCAGAGGGACAGTGTTTTACATATACCAGTTTTCATTATTGTACACATTACAAATGGAGGGAAAAAATGTAGACTATTTCCAAAAATGTTACTGCTGTAAGCTGTACCTAATCCCTTAATGGGAAAGGTTTCAGGAATATTTATAAATAGTCTACTAATACAATTATAAAAAGTAGGTAAATCAATCGGCTAAACATTTTTCCAATAAATGGAAATTTTCATTGTTACTCCGACTACTTCAGGGTCCCATTATCAAAGTCGTAATGCCCAAAGTCTCTAGGCTCACCTGTTCTGTTTGGTCTATTATAGTTGGGAATTTGAAATAGCATATAGCCTAGACATTAGTTTATGTCTTGGGAAATGTGAACCTGTTAAAGGGACCTGTAACTATTTTCGAAATATCAGAGATATTAAGACTCGACAAATGGTCTAGGAAGCAAAATTCTTCTTTTGATGTCACCACGAAAGCTAAAATCTTATCTCTCCCATTCATCGCTCAAAAAGAGCGCTCAAGACCATATTTATCTCATGTCTCGTCTTATCGTTTACATGGCCACACAAGTTCAAATGCGAAACTTAATTGAACTCCTACGCAGTTCTTTCCCTGTTGTTCACCTCACATTTGTCCACTCCCACATCAACCCCTCTGCAAGTAGCATCCTTATTACAAACTGTAGAACCATGCTAATACATTCTGTTTAGGCACTAAAGTTACAGAAACTGCAGCTGTTACTGGACCATATCACTATTTATCGTATTAAGAACCACCCTTCCTTCCTTTAACCCTGATTTTCAAACCATCTAAACCCCCCGCTCAGACACACCCCTTTACCATCCCCCGAAACTCTTCTCGTATCTCCCAACCCCCCTCAGTTATTTTCACCATCCTGGAAAAGGGGTTTTAGCAAGGGTTGGGTATCTCCAGACTCTGGATAACGAAGAAGGGGGTAAGGAAACGTATTTTAATTAAGCATTTCAGAAGCAGGAGCTAGAAGAACTATGCGAGTGGCCGGCTCGGCGGGCGCATTATACTTCATAGCTTCCAGCTGTTGTAAGGTGGTGGTCCACGAGGGTGGCGGTGGTTAGTGCAAGTAGAGAGAGCATTTTGCGGTCGAGTTCTTGGAAGACATTACCATACTAAATTAGGTCGCAGCACTAACAGTACTCGTTTTCCTAACTAGCTGTTGTACCCTTTCTCTCTCCCTCCCACTCCCTTAAAACTCAAACCCTTCCTCACCCTCTTCTCCACACACCCCTAGACACACAACATGACGACCAAGTGGTGTACATGGTGAGAGGTATCCGCACTATATAAGGGATTCCTACAACTTATGAAATTCCACGTGGATTTTTTTCGTGTATTATTGTTTATTTAAACTAATCACTCACAAAGGCTGTCATGTGTTGTGGTAAAGCGGAATGTGGTAAAATTACTTTTATTTTAAAGCCTGTCATCCTGGAAAAATTCTAATGTGATCAATTATTGCTCATACAGGGTGGAAGTGTTATAACTGTGCAAATTGAAAGGGGCAACATAATGTATCATAATAAAAAACTATTATGAGTTTTATAATTAAGTACAATGGTTAATTAGAAAATTAGGCTGAAAGTCTGCATTGTTTGGCTTACTCTGTCCGTCCCTTAGTTACTGGAGTAGACTTGTCAGATTTCCTATTGGCAAGAAATAACGGTAGGTCTATGTGTTAATTTTTTTAACTACATTTGCAAGGAAACTGTAAAACGTATACTTTATTTAAGGTCTCTCCTGCAATGAATGGCGCGAGGCCCTTAAAATGTTAGCCAATGTTTCCGCCGTTCGCTCCATGCCGGGCAGGTCGTTGGACTCTAACATCTGTAGACATTGCCGCAGGGAGAAGGAAACACTTGCCCATGTCTGAGGGTCCTGTTCGCACGGCGAACTTCTCAGAAACTCACGCCACCATCGTGTTCGCTCCTTCATAGCTGAATAACTCAAGAAAATTGATTTTTTCGTTTACGAAGAAGTCCATGGCCTTGCCATTAATGGTAGTTGTCGTAGGACCGACATAATCGCTTTTAAACAAAACAATTCTAAAGGATACATTCTCAACCCTCCTATTAGATTTGAACATCACAAAGGTTAGCCTGAGAAAATGAACAACGAGAAGGGGAGCATTTATAAGTCTACGTTGAATTATTATAAAGCAAAATACAAGCTAAGCGAGATACAGGTTTTCGGATTGATGGTGGGAGCACGCGGCACTATACAACGCTGTTTTGAGGGAAATTTGGAAAAGTCTTGGACTACACATTAACAAAATTAAAAACATTATTATCATTGTAATTAGGGAATCCTTGCATTTTTTAGATGTAACACTTAAATGTTATTTTGATCTTCGATTTCACATTAATTTAGTATTTTTTTTCTTAAACATTTATCTTATGTACACTTAAATCATAAGTTTTTAATTCCCGTTATTATTATACTTTTGTTTACTTTGTCTTTTTCGGCAACCTGTAAATTCAGGAGGTTGTTTTATAATAAACTATCACCAGAACCACAAATGGATGGATAAACCCTTATAATTTTCTCTAATGATGAATGAAAAATCACAATCGTACGGATAATATTTATCGAGTGAAACAATGTTGGCGTTAGGGGAATTTTTTTTTCTGAGAATAGCCTAATATTCATTTGAGACTAATACCGTATTAGAATGTTTGTTATACATTATCCAAGGAATAAGTTGTTAAAATCTGCATTTCTACCTGTATAATTTCAACTATGGGAAGATTCTCAGTCTGGTTATCAGATAATTTTTTTTTAACACAGCCAAACGCGTTCATCATTAACTCCCATTCATTCACACACATGGAGAATAAAGACATAGACCCATCTTTCCATGATGTTCCCAAAACTCTTCTTTTGGGCTGATAAAGCGATAACTGTCTGAGGAATGGATACCTTTCATTCTCTTGAAATAATTGGTCCAGGTCTCTTATTGTTTAATTTTATTCAATTATTTAATTTATCTAATTTTTCTGAATTTGGTGCTATGTTTTGTTCCAAAATCTTATAATTCCCTGCCCCTACATCCATTAAAGTATATATTTCGTCTTTTTTTTTATTAAAGTCCATAAATCTGTTCCAACAGTAAAGCTAAAATTTCAGTCACGTTGTAGAATTTTAAAAACTTTCTTCTGGTTATTTTATGGTTATTTTTTAACAATTAAAATAATAGTTATTTCAAAAGCGTTGTAATTTACACTTACTTATTTGACACGTCCTGTCTCAAATTAATCATATCACGAAATTAGAGGGGAAATAATATAATAATAATAATAATAATAATAATAATAATAATAATAATAATAATAATAATAATAATAGTAGAAGTAGTAGTAGTAGTAGTAGTAGTAGTAGTAGTAGTAGTAGTAGTAGTAGTAGCAGCAGCAGCAGCAGCAGCAGCAGTAGCAGTAGTAGTAGTACTAATAATAATGATAATAATAATATAATAATAATATAATAATAATAATAATAATAATAAGCTTAATAACAAAGGGGGAAATACATTTCTGATAACTGTTGCAGTTGAAGTTCTATTGCATATACCAAAGAATAGAGCAGATATATCATTCGTACATGGAGAAGATAATAACGGCGTCATAATGCGCAGCGTCATATCAAAAACACACAGTCTTCAATCGATACGTACAGAAAAATCCCCTTTGTATGGAGGACTTGTTCTGCCTAGGGGGGATCTTTCACTGCAAACCCGGCTTTCTCCAATCTTTCCTATTTTCTGCCTTTCTCTGTGTCTCCGAATGTGATCCATATATCTAAATGTCGTCTATCATCTGATACCTTCTTCTGGCCCGAACTCTGCTCCTGTTCACCATTTCTTTCAGTGCATCTTTCAGTAGGTAGTTTCTTCTCAGTCAGTGACCCAACCAATTTCTTTTTCTCGTCCTGATCAATTTCAACATCATTCTTTCTTCTCAACTCTTTCCAAAACAGCTTCGTTTCTTACTCTGTCCATTTCAAACGCTACATTCTTCTCCATGTCCACGTTTGAAATGCTCCTAGTCGTTTCTCTTCACTTCGTCGTAATATCCATGTTTCTGCCTACATGTATGTATATATAAAGTACTGAAATGTGCATAGAAATTGTTTACCAATTCATTTTGTTTCACCTTAGGGAGTTGAGCTTTTACTTCCACTTGGTCTGTACGTTGAGGTCAACTTGACGTCGAGTCTCCGTTGAAGATAGCGTAGGACATTAATACGACAATTTATAAGTGAAAACAGCGGCGTAAAAAGGGGTTAACTCCAATTTTTTTTTCAGATTAATATTGGTATATATAAACTGAAGGAGTCTTTCAGCTGGTGCAATAACAACGCAGCTCCTAATCAAGACTTGCATATTAATATTCTGCATCTCTACCATTCAAGCGACTAAAATACGCTCAAATAAAAAAACTAGTAAAAAAATACGTACCGTCCAACTGTATATTGTTCTATGAAAACCTGAAGTGCCAGTGTACAGAATAATTCCACCATTCTGATGAAAGCTTTACAGACATATAAACTTAATGATATTGTTCAGCAGTAAGAATAAATAGACTTATATCAACTTAGGGAAACTGATGTCTTAGGGCCGTATTCATAGACATTTTTAGCGCGGGCTTTCGGTGGATTATCAACGTTTTTCGTATTCATAAACCAGTGTTAGCGATAGGATATGATTTGAATTCTGTACTAGTAACCAGTGGATAGCCGGGGCTAGCTTAGTACGCTCGTAGCGCGTGCTGCGAAATGTCTATGAATACCACCCTTATTGTTTATCATATTTCCCTTATTTGGAAGTTTTTAAGCATTTTAAGTTAAACGTTTACAGCAAAGGCTATGTTTATGCTTTTGTAATATGCGTCCTTGATGAGGGAGTAGTTCGTTTTAATAGTGCAGCACCACTCGCCACTACTTTTCCTCAAGTCATTTGGTTCCGTACTCACTTAACTGTAAAGAGTAGTGCCTAAGACTCCGGTCTCTAGTGATTACATACATTCTCCGTATATGAGCCATGTACCTTAACGTTGTCTATCATCTAATATCTTCTTCTGCCCCGAACTTTTCTCCCGTTCACTGTTCCTTCCACAGCATTCTTCAGTACGCAGTTTCTTCTTAGCCAGTGACCCAGTCAATTCATCTTCTCTGTTCCTGATCACAGAACGCACTTTGGTTGGACGAGTCGTAAGGTATACTGCACACATACTTTACGACAGCTCTTGGCAGTGCGATCTGAAGGTCGTCGCTAGGTAATTGGTAAACACAGAACTACGTTGTATAGGCAAGAGAAAAAAAAACGTGCACACATCAATAGTCGTAACAGATAAAGACTGAAATTTCAGCATATTGTAAGCTTATTATAGTATAGCAAACATAATATAGTCATAGAATTGCTCTGACAGGGATGGCGAATCTATGACACGCGTGACACCTGGTGACATGCTAACTCAATTTCGGTGGCACGCCACATGATCTTATTATTTTAAATTGTACAGGTCTTGTACATGGTACCTGCAATAAATTGGTCGAATATGTGATGTAATTACATATAAAATATAATTTGGAATTCAAAAAGGGAGATTTAAAAAAGTAGCACATTTTCTTGCTTGACACTCATGGGATATAGAATAGACATTAAAACAGATTCATAACCGCTTCATAGGTAATCTTTCCTAGTACCACTGTTATGAGTAAATATTTCTTGTCATGGTGATTGGGTAAAGCCTTGGTTTTTCTGAACCGACGGATGCGACGTGCGAGATGCGAGGTCCGCCTCGCACAAATCCGGACTACACGAGAGATAGTGAGTGGTTCTATAACTGCGATATGCGAGGTTTGCGCACGTTGCAACTATAGAAACCACTCACTATCTCTCGTGTTGTCCAGATTTGTGCGAGGCGGGCCTCGCATCTCGCACATCGCATGCGTCGGTTCAGAAAAAACAAGGCTTAAGAGAATTCCTAAAATCACATTTCCCACATACCTATCGGTAGCATCGATGGTTTCATCTATACTAACCCAAATTTTGTTGTCTGCTATATTTTGTTGAATATTATTAACAACTCTTTCGCAAAACAATGGTAACTAATTTTAGCACAGATTTGTTTCTGATGGAACCTTCTTCCTTGTATATTTTTCAATAAGGATTTTTCACTTTGTGCAATGGAATATTTGCATTTATTAACATCTCACACAAGGCTCTGAAGAACTTTGATTGTTTATTCGATAGCGAATATGACGTGGATTTCATTTCAGTTCTCTGTTTCTTTGCCGATAGCAAATCAATTTGTGTCATATGTTTTTTGGTATTACAATGTATACGTAAAAATCTTGTTTCGTGAACCTGTATTTCTGTATTGCATAATACACAAGTAATACTTTTCTCGTTTCGACTAAAGTACTTACTACCATATTCTTCTGTTAACTGCTTGATTTTTGCGGTTTTTGTTTTCGGCATCGTTTTCCGTCGTAGGCCTATTACACTGCATTTCCATAATACACAACTCAAACTTAGAATAAACGTGATTCAAAGAGCTCCAGTTCCTTTTCACTGCACGTCTCCTTGTGTATCGAAACGTACTGTACAGATACTACTCCAGAGGCGGCTCCTCAGGGCAGGCAGGGTAGGCTAAGCCTACCTCAACACATTTAGAAAAACCTAAAAGTGGTTATTTATTAAATACCCCAACACATTTGGAAAACCTTATATAATTATATACTCTTGTCCAGGTTCTTAGAAATTCTTCAATTAACTATGAATGGGATTTTTTTTTTAGGGTTAGTTGGACGTTGCTTACTACTGGCAGTTCGATTTATGCGACAAGAATACACTGGATAGATAACGATGCGTCAGAAGGTATAAGCGAAGTTAGCCGACCTTCCACATAACTTCAAAGCAGGCCCTGGAGTAAGCATTAAAAGAGATCGCTATTCTAAATGCTTTCTTAGCGCATGCGTTCTATGCTTAAGCCAGCGCGCTTGAATTCTGCCTGCCCTAACGAGAACCCACGAGCATTATCGAACACCTACGTTTGCGAAATTTCTGTTTGAAAGTTTCACGAGTTGGAACGTAGATTGTTACGAGTAGTATAACAGTTTTTAAACAGTGTGTTTTAAAAGATGTTTTTTTAAACAGTGTATTTTAGAAAATGTGATTTTTGCAAGTACGTACTGTATATTAATGTTATGTATATTTGGTGATTTATAGTTAATGTAAGTGATAACAATAATATTATATTATGACTGGGAGAAGTGCACCGGAAGACAAAGGAAAAAATACCGTACTTGTATGATAACTATGACGACAGAAAGGAAATTGATATAAGACGTTGAAGGAGGTAGTACCTCGTTCTCCTGTTGTCAGTCATTATAACGACTTCAACGAGAAGGGCTTAGTTACGATAGATCCAACTTTGATACATTCAACATTTTTTTAATACTTCACTATTAATGGGTATGTCCAAACCACACTACCTCTTCATCCAAACACAGTTAGTCATGTAATAAAATTAAAGTCATTGTCTGTACTTTTTTCACAGAGTCTTCAACTTAATTTAGGAATCAATGAATTGTTTTTTTTTTGTCTTTTATTTAACGACGCTGTAACGATTGCTAGGTTGTCTAGAAACGGTGGAATTGATTAAAGAATATGATATTTTAGCGAGATACGTAAAAGGATTCGCATAGTATTACCTGACATTCACATTACAGTTGCGAAAAACCTCGGCTATAACACAACCTCGTAATCGGCTCAGGCAGGATTCGAGGGGCTAGGTAATTTTACTTAGGCTACTCTCGTGTAAATTTAAAAGGCGTAGTGAGGACCGATAAGCTAATACAATAACATTAGGAGTTATCATGATCCGTCTGTGCTTATCTGTTTAACAAATATTGGTTGTTATAATACTTGTCACATTAGTTTATTCAGTTTTCAACGTTTTCGGCTTGAATAAGCCATCTTCAGAAAAGTTATATGCCTAATTACATGAATGAAATTGGTATATGTGTATATAGTAGAAAATAGATGAATCAGTTGAAATTATGTCTCTATGGTGATAAATATATATATATATATATATAATTTGAACTGGTAATGGAAATTATGGGAAAACGGCTGAACGGATTTTAATAAATGGCCCCTCATTTTGAAGCTTGGAACCCAAAGTTTTTCGGAAAAATAGTAGTTTTCAGTGAAATGTCAATTTTCCTACATAATTTTCCTATTTTCCAAAATCCATCTGTCGTCAGTTTTGAGAACTAGCTAGTTGCATTCAGGAGAAGCGAAGCGAGCATCAAGTCGGCCGTGTTGCATTTCAGAATAAAACAAAACACACACTACAGTAAACAATATTACACGAAGGCCATGATCTGCAAGAATGCTGACATATTTACAGCTCAAATTAAATTGGTTATTAAAAACTTAACTTACTAAAAATAATTTACAGGTTCGATTCTGGGGTGTGTAATTTTCTGGGTACAGCTGTGTATTGGATATTAAAAACTACAAAACTTGTGGTGGTTTGATGACATTATTACTATTAGAAATGAAATATTATTCTAGTTGATGCCGTGATGTGACTATTTTTCATTAATTATACATATTAATGCTATATGGATGATATGAAAGTGAAACGTTTTGGGGTTATATAAGGAGATGTAGAAAATAACTTAAATTAGATTTTTATTTCTATATTTTACTGAGTGGCGGCTATATAGTATATATAGTATATGTTACTGAAAGCTATAAAACTTACGTAAGATAATAATATTATTAAAAATCAAATATTTTTATAGTTATTAATCAAGTGGGGTTGGGTCTTTTTCATATATTTAACGGCGGTGTGGTGTAGATATTTATATGCGTGGTTCTCTTCAGTATTGGCTCGAGAGAGAGAGTATCTACCATTATTATGGAAGCAAGTAACTTTCAGAATGTCTGGTATTCTTCATTGAAAATAAATCTGAAAAATATTTATTTGAAAGTTTAATGAACTTAGTTTTCAGCATTTGCTGCACAAGACACTAGTTGAACATAAATTGATTAAAATATTAAAACAAGGGGTATATGAGCAATGGTCAAAGGTTATTAAAATACAAAAATATTAAGACATGTGCAATATTGTTACAATTACTATATGTTGGACCATCTGTGATAGTGTCCAATGCTGACTAGAATGAAGGTGATTTATCACCATAGAGACATAATTTCAACTGATTCATCTATTTTGTACTATATACACATGTACCAATTTCATTCACGTAATTAGGCATAGTATAACTTTTCTGAAGATGGCTTATTCAAGCCGAAAACGTTAAAAACTGAATAAGCTAATGTGACAAGTATTATAACAACCAATATTTGTTAAACAGATAAGGACAGACGAATCCTGATTACTCCTAATGTTACTCTCATGTAGGTAAAGAGTTCCTAAGATCATAAATGTATAGGTGAAGTGAATCTCATTATAGTATCTGTAAAATTCATGGATATATATTATATTTATTATGTTTCTACAGTTTGTAAAATATTTCAGTGTTTATAGTTATTTTGCTCAAAATATACAGGTCTAATGATGCAGAACAATAGTCACTTAACTTGAATAATAAATATAGGATAAATATTAAAAAATAATACCTTCCTTAAGTATTTATTCGGACTTGTTTTTTTACATCCAGAAGACCTTGAGGAATGTTACACCGACGACCTAATGTTCATTGTACCTGAAGAAAGTAAAATTAAAATGTTCACTGATTACGTCTTTCAGACATTACATCATATTACACGCTATATTTCCACTCCCTCTTTTGGCCAATTTTTCTGCCACAGTTCCTTTGATTTCATTATTTTATAGCAACCATTCAAAAAAATACATCCTATAATAATTTATTTTTATGTATAGAAATATATCTAATGAAACACATTTTATTAAGAGCAAGAATATGAAGAAAAAGTTACGGAGGAAAAAAAACTGCAAAAAAAATTACAGCGAATAGATATACAGTATTGCAAGTTTCAATTCCTAAAGTCAGTTTGTTTGAAGTTCCTTCCGACAGATTAAAATGATTTCAAATGTAAGAACGTTTAACAGATTTCTATCAATTTTAGACTACCTTAAACTATAGTGACAACTTTTTTAACCACTCCGACGAACTATTAGTAGGCCTACTAGTTGTTTTGACAGTTTCAGTTCTGGAAAAAGTGAGAAGGAAGATTTTGTCTGACGAAATTTAGCCGAGATTGAATTGACTTGAAGCCCTAACAGCCGGGACTGAGTTCACCTATGAACATTGGACGTGAATACGTCTGTAACTTCAGTCCATTTCTAGGTTGTCATCCCAAAAAGTCGAGACCGACTTAATTGCAGACCAGTCTTGTCGCGCCTATGATTTATAAACTACACGACATATTCCAAAGAAAAAAGAGTGATCAATAGACGAAGGATTAATATATACAATGTGACCTTGAATTGGAGTGTATGATATAATCTAGCAGCCGAGACAGTACAACTCTAGAATACGAAGCGATAAAATGTTCGCAATAGTGTCAAATAATTCGTAACAAACTAGGCTGCAACCTCAATTGAGCAACAATGAGCAGTCGACAAGTTAAATTAGAAGAATTCGCGAATGAAGTTTAATAAAGCGAGAAAATCACAATGTCGAGGCATGTGTGATAGCCTTAACTACACCAGAATAAATAAATAAACAAATAAATAAATAAATAAGTAAATAACTAAGTAAATAACTTAATAAATAAATTAATTAATTAATTGTGAGCAAGCGGATACTCATTAGGTAGCAAATGATAGAGCACGATAGTTACAACAAATAGCAACCAACATATTTGCTTTCAGTGCATAGAAGATGGATAGTTCCAGGAATCTCAGCACAGCGAAGATGTACCAGATTTTTAGGCCACCTTAAAAAGAGATATTGATTATCGCTGCTGACGTTTACCGTAACAGCTAGCAAACGGCGATCGACAGTCGAAGGATCAATTTATCCAACGTGACCTTGAGTTGGAGCGAGTGACGTCATCTAGCTTTACGTAAATTTATGCACGAATTAGCGAGTCGCGCGGTAGTCGAGGTAGTGTAACTCGAGAAAGCGAAGCAATAGAAAGTTCACAGTGGTGTCAAACAGTTCTTAATGAGCCAGACTATAATCTCAATTGAGCAACAATCAACAGTCGACATGTTAAGTTGGAAAAATTCGCGACTTAATTTGAGTGAAGACAGAAAATTCACAATATCGAGACTTATGCAGCGCAAATGAGAACGGGCGTATAAGCAACGAATAGCAATCGATAGATCACGATCGTTACTATAGCAACCGACATGTTTAGTCTCAAAGCTTAGGCCTACAAAATGCTACTCTCCAGTAGTTCCAACACAGCAAAGATGTACCGTATTTTCAGGGTATGTGAAAGGAAGAGATGTTGATTGTCACTGCTGACGTTTACCTTAACAGCAGCTCTATCATCGACGTATTCACGCATAAAACTTGGATCTGTCTCTCCGATACAGCCTACCCCGATTTTTTTTCCTTGCAGAGACATAAAAGTCAATGAAAATATACGCGAAGCTACGGATGACACTAAACTGACTTTATTGACTTTACTTGACTTCAGCAAGGCCTTTGATACTGTTGATTTTGACTTCCTTTTATGTAAATTGAAAAACTTGAATTTATCGGATAATGTAGTCGCTTGGTTTCAATCCTACCTTCATGACCGCCAGCAATGTACATTAATTAGTGATTTCTCTTCTGGCTGGCGCTTCACGAAATCTGGAGTTCCTCGAGGGTCGGTGCTAGGTCCTGTACTATTTACGATATGACGTGACAAAAACCATACAGCACTGCAGATACCACTTGTTTGCTGACGATTTACAGATCTATATACACTTTCGTCCTGATGAACTAACTGATACAGTGACCACAATGACTGAAGACCTAAACTCTATCTATCTGTGGGCACAAAAGTTTGGATTGAGGTTAAACCCAATTGTAATGGGACATCAGCGCCTACTCAGTAAAATTGACGACGAAACCATACCAAGACTGTCAATAAATGGGTCGTATATTAAGTATAGCTACACTGTAAAAAATATTGGATTATTAATGGACAGAGATCTAAACTGGAATAGTCAAGTAACTCACATCTGTAAGAAAATATTTTCATTGCTCCACTCTCTAAATCACTTGCGAAACTTTCTGCCTCTTTCCATAAAAAGAAACATTATTCAATCGCTAGTGATGCCCCATTTTTGATTACTGCGATTCTCTCTTGACAAATATAACTGTCAATTTAGCTGAAAGACTACAACGTGTTCATAATGTGTGTGTCCGCTTCATCTGCAATACTCGTAAATTTGACCATATGACGCCATCTTTTGAAGTTCTTTGATGGGTCCGCCTAAAGGAACGTAGAATAGCACATTCTTTATCTGTTCTGTTTAGAATATTGTTCACTTCTACTCCAAAATATCTGAGAACTCGCTTTGAATATCTTACAACGTTATGGAATCAACATCAGGCCTTATTATCCATTCCTCGTCATCGTACCTCTTTCTATTCATCCTCTTTCACAGTGTCACTTTGTCGCCTATTGAACTCCTTACCTCGTCTTGTCAGGGATTGCCGAACGGTTAATCAATTTAAATTAAGAATTACATATTTTTACATGAAATTGATTTGTGAATATTAGCCGATTTTTATAGGTTATTCTGTGTGTATAAATTGTCATTTAGGCCTATCATAAAGTAGAATTAGGATATGAACTGTAAATAACTTAATTATGTATCATGTTTAGTTAACATTTCATTATAGCTCATGTAAGCTTGTTAATGCGCATTAAAATGATTTTTATATTTAAGTATGACTTTACTATTTTTGCCATTGTTTCGTTATGTATTTCACTTCTGGTAGTATGGAAGAAAAGGCTTCATGGCCTTAACTCTACCAGAATAAATAAATAAATAAATAAATAAATAAATAAATAAATAAATAAATAAATAAATAAATAAATAAATAAATGAATGAATGAATGAATGAACGAACGAACGAACGAACGAACGAACGAACGAACGAACGAGCAAGCAAGCAAGGCTTTACCTCATTTTTCGCAGTAGGGACTAGCTTTACCAACTTCGTCATTCAAATCCAGGCATAAGGGCAGCTTTGAAACAGAAGTATCTCTTGGTATCCCTAAACGACGCTCATGGCAGGCTGTAGACTATTAATGGCAATTTAAAAAATATAAAGCAGCTGTGAAAATAACTGCAACACGGATGTAAAATAATAATTTCGTGAGGATGCAGAAGGACAAAAACTTAAGAAAATTTGAATTGGACTTACACAGAAATTATAATACTTGAAAGACCAAGAAAGAGTTGCGGCTTTTTATTAGATTATTTATTTGTTTTATAACACAGCATAGCCCCAACTACAATAGACAATACGGATCAGAATCATAGTTAAATGCCTTAAAATGAAAAAGCATGAAGGGGAAAATAACGATTAAAAAAATTTAGATTGGACTTACACTGAAAGGTAGCCTAGTATATAATACTTGAAAGACCAAGAAAGAGTTGCGGGTTTTTATTAAATTATTTATTTATTTATTTGTTTTATAAAGCATAGCCCCAATTACAATAGACAGTATGAATCATAGTTATTTATGCCATAAAATGAAAAAAAAAAATGAAAGAGCATGAAAGAAGAGGTAAGTACAAGTATAAATCCAATATACCTAAGCTTATATAAAGACATGAAAAGTGAAAAGAAAGATAAAGGCTATACGGGTATAAAATGCAAGACATAATATTATAAAAACACAAATGACGAACAGTCTACAAATAAAACTAAAATAATTAACAAATACATATATAAATACAAGATATAAAATATATAAATGAAGACCATAGAGTAACAGATATCAATATTATTTTAAATCAGATATCGTAATTATTTTCATAAGTAAAGGTGTATATATTTAATGTAAGAAATGTTTATATCTAGATCCCATTTTTAAAATAATAATTCATTGAATTTGGAACACATGTTTAACTTTCTTACTCACGGCTTTTAGAGAACCGGAGATTCATTTCCGCCCTCACATAAGCCCGCCTTCAGTTCCTATCCTGAGCAAGATTAATCTAGTCTTTACTATCATATCCCACCTCCCTCAAATCCATTTTAATATTATACGCCCATCTACGTCTCGGCTTCCCCAAAGGTCTTTTTCTCTCCGGCCTCCCAACTAACCTCTATATGAATTTCTGAATTCACCACACGTGCTACATGCCCTGCCCATCTCAAACGTCTGGATTTAATATTCCTAATTATTAGGGCTGAAAAAAGTATTGGTTATGGGCTACGCTGCATCGTACGTAGAACTCCGTGTTTATAAAATGCTTGTGTGCACGCTTGACCAGTTACAGTAGCGGCTGCTTGTACAGTCAGCTCTATATGAATGAACTCATAATAGAATTTACATTTACAGGATTACTTGTGTTTCAAATAAATTAACTCGGAACAAATTTTAAATTTACAAAAAATACCATTATTATCAATTAAGTTAAACACATTTTCCCCATGTCCTGAAGTCGGTAGTCTTATTATCTGTTTTTTGTTGGATTTTTGTTTCGGCATTCTGATACAACCTCACTTCACTTATGCTGGTCTACTATTGAGGAGTGTTGAATGTTCACTCTATCTGTTCCTTATAGACAGCAGAGACACCCTGCAACGCGACGCATTTTGTATATAGAAATTTTACTACCCTGATGCCAATACTTTACTAATTATGTCAGATGAAGAATACAATGCGTGCAGTTCTGCGTTGTGTAACTTTTTCCATTCTTCATCTCTCTTAACCCCAAATATTTTCCTAAGCAACTTATTCTCAAAACACCCTAAATTTCTGTTCCCCTCTCAAAGTACAGCTCGTCCAAATCAAGTCTGCGAGTGGGGATATCGGGATGGAATGTAGAGGCAAAACACAGTTGCCACATAGGTCACTTGACGCTCAGATTTCAACGTGTGCACATCGTTTAAAATACACTACGGAGCGCACGCCTTTGTTGTCCTTGTCTTCAGATAAAGGCAACAGTTACACTGCGTCCCCCCTCATGCAACTTTCTCTCCTACGCCCACGCTTGCCAATCAGAACGCCAAACCTCACTGTCAAGCAGAAGTAGAGGTACAGTCTATTTGAAAGCGTCTTAAATTGTTACCGCTCTGTGAACTGAAGCGCAGTAGGAAAACTTTGCTGTCATATGAGACTGTACTGGTCTCCTCTCGTTACCGCCTCCTTTCCCTACAGAACTGTCTCCAACTTCCCCTCTCGGCTCGCAGACTTAACTTGGTCGAGCTGTAAGAGTCCAAGTTTCACAGCCATACAGAACAACCGGTAATATACTGTTTTACAAATTCTAACTTTCAGGTTTTTGGGAGCAGTTGGATAACAAAAGCTTCTGAACCGAAAAACAACAGGTATTCCACATATTTACTCTGCGTTTAATTTCTCCCCGAGTGTCGTTTATATTTGTTACTGTTGCTCCAAGATATTTGAATTTTTCCATCTCTTCGAAGGATAAATCTCGAATTTTTTTATTTCCATTTCGTACTATGTTCTGATCACGAGACATAATCATATCCTTTTTTTCGGGATTTGCTTCCAAACCTCTCTAATATATTTTTAACACAGGTGAATTTTTGTATGATGAAGAGTTTGGCTTTTTGTAATGTAACAATTTGACGATATCTTAAATTTCATGTTCGAACGTTAAGGTGAATATGTGACAATATTTTGCTATTATACAGTAGACCGTTGAATATTTTATGCAATAAAAGTTGCCCAGAAAGTAATATGCGACTGGCAAGAGACATTGAATTAAATTCAACAAGTAAATTTTATTATTGTATGAAATTTTGTTATATAAGGCCAAATAATCATATTTTTTTTTAAGTAAAGGTATCTTATATTTAATCATTTTTTTTAATTTGATTATTATGCGATTTAAAAGTGGGAAACCAAATTATGCAGGCATACTCCAATTTAGCACGTACAAGACAATTAAAAAAAAAAAGGTGTCAGTCGAAATGCAATGTTCTCTGAAGACGAAACCGTAATGACGATGGTGAAATTAACGATGATGGAATAACTAGAAATGAGAATGTTCCGAGCAAATCTACCCCAACACTGTCTTTTTCACCCATATTCTATTGAACTCAATATATGAATCAGATCGCCCGACATCCACTTTTCATTCAAAGGAATGGACACAGTTCCGTGGCACCCTATATATGTTCTTGGACGGAATCGAGTTTATGTAGCAGAATTTTGCAGTGTATGCGGTAGTTAAGACTAGACTCGGAGGGAGGGTGGGCCGAGAGGTTAGTTCGTGGCTGGTGGTCGCTGTATGTTTCTGGTAAGTTGTTGGTAACTTTGGGTACTTAACCATTTTCCTCCACCACGATCCTAGCTCGCTCAGGCCGTAGCAGAGAATCCAAACCCTTGAATGGTAAAGTAGCTTGCAAACATATAAGAGTGTGTCGCGGTACAGACGCCGCAAGCTGGAGGAACTTGGCTAAAAAACAAAACATTCCAGAAACAAGCTGATGACAAAACCAGAACAAGTGCACAGGCCTTAATGTTCTCGAGGCGAAATCCAGAGGCATATTGTTATTCCCACCACACTCTGAACCAAATTTGTAGATATTTCTTCTGTTTAATATGTGTAAGACTAAGTAAAACTCTCATTTCTTTCTACTTAACTGATTACTTTAATCGACGCGAGACATAGAACTTCCAAAATACTTACAACAATTTCAGGATGGAGATAATTAGCAGAGGAATTTAAATTGCATGAATTTATTTATTGACGATGACAAGGCAGATATGGACTAATGATGGAATGAAAATGATAGGTGAAATTGAAAGAAATCTGTTTTATGTATTTTATGAAACATGACCAATACCGTCTACACAGGCTTCGAGTCCATGTGACTGCTTGGTAGAAAACTGTCAGCAAAAAGTACCCGAAAGGGAAAGAAAAAGAAAAATATAGTAATTAATTTGGTGGACGAGATGTGAAAGTATTGAAAATGAAAATATATATATATATATATATATATATATATATATATATATATATATATATATATATATATTGGAAGGGACGGTGAACAATAATTATAACATCGATGGTGATGAAGACATGAGTATGAATATTACAGTGAAAATGATGATAATCATCAGAATGTGGAATATGAAAATAAGAACTCTAACGATAAAGGTGATTTTAATTTATTTTATGACGCTTTATCAACTGCGGTGGTTATGTAGTGTCTTAGTGAAATGAAAGTGATACTGCCAAGGAAATGAGTCCATTTTAAGCAAATATCTGAAAAAAAAAAAAAACAATATATTTGGCAATTAGTGTCTTTGGTATTCTTCAATTATAAAGAAGACGATTATTATAATAATGATAATGACAGTTGTAGCAATAATTACTGATGATTAGTATTATGACGTTGATAATAATCACAATGATTATTATGATTATTACATCGCGACGATTACGTTTATGAATATGATGACTTAGGTGAAAATTATAAGCAAGCTGACGATTGCAACACTGGCAATAACTATGTTAACAATGATCATTAGACTATGTATGGCGATGATATTGAGTATTGTGACGAAGATGGGGATTATGATGATGATTATGATGATGATGGCTATTATGATACTAATTATATTAAGCAACTAGCCGTACCCGTGCGCTCCGCTGCACACGTTAGAAATAAATATGAAGTAATTACATAATTAAAATAAGACATTTGATCCAGGGAACATTAGTGTTTGATAGAAGGATAAATCGTTTAATATGTTACTTAATTTAAATAATTAATGCGCTATTTTAATTTTACCTCTCCTCAATTCACTCAGAAGTTACTGTAATAACATTATAGCATTATGTACAGTACATCTAGAGAAACTACACTTTCCAATGGTGAAATAATAATTAATTCTACAAATGGTTAATTAGCTTTCGATATTATTTCATACAAACAAAGAAACATTCTCTGTAGGCTATGTTTAATAGTTTTCGTTTGTTGTTGTCCAAGGCCCCTTATAGATGAAGTCATTTGTTTTTATTTCATTTCAGCCCCTTAAGATGGCGTTGTTATTGTAATTTTAAAACTCATTTATCTCATTAAATATCAGTCCTATCAAAATTTTGCATAGAATAAAACTTACCGGAAATTATTTTTTAAAGAAACGTTTGTTATGTAACATTTTTCATGAAAATTAATAATAAGGGAGGTATTTCGATTTATTTAATTCAAGCCCCCTTATAACCCCCCCTTTTAAACAAAATATTTTGAAAACCATGTAGCCTAAATTATAAGTTACAACGAACTTAATTTATATTCCAATTTTCATATAAATCGATTCAGCCATTATCGCGTGAAAAGGTAACAAACATCCAGACAGACAGACATACAAACAAAAATGTAAAAAAAGCGATTTTCGGTTTCATGGTGGTTAGTTATATATGGTAGGACCAATTATTTTTGTAAAATCGAAAATTACCAGAAAAAATTTGGCTACAGGTTTATTATTAGTATAGATATAGATTCTGATGGAGATAATTATAATGGTGAAGAAAGTAGCAGTGGTAATAATTATGATTATGATGTCATTTATTATTATTACTATTATTATTATTATTATTATTATTATTATTATTATTGTTATTAATATTATAACTTTGACTACGATGATAATGAAAATGTTGATTGAGACTGTGATTGCAATGGCAATGATAAAAATGATCATTAAAATACTTGGTACTGTAATGATATTCACAATTTGATGACTAAGATGACTGTTATGAAGATAGAGCTGGAAAACAACTGCTATGACGACAATGACCGTTATGACGAATATGACTGTTATGATGACGAAGATGACCTTTATAATAGTGCAGACAGCCGTTAAGGTGAAGTTGATAGCTTTTACGGTGACTATTACACTTTTACTACGTCACACTACTTTTGACCAATAAAACGGTACGAAAGGACGTCTTTCAACCAATCATGGCTACTTATCGCACAATTTTATCGCGTCCCTAGCATTTGTTTAATTTTATCGCGTCCCTAGCATTTGTTTATTTTTATCACTACCCTAGCCTTTGTTTGTTTGCCAACATTTCATACTGCACTGGTCTGGACGTCAAAAACAGAAAATTACAAATCACTTCAGTCGATGCACAGCACTTTCAAATATGATCCCTGGTCATAGCTATGCATCTTCCCTGAAACCCTATTTACAAATAAATGAAGAGCACCATTCGGAAATCCTGAATAAGTTGAGGGATACACCATGTGCATCAACGAGTTCACTTCTTTTACGCACACGTCCAATATAACATCAACTGAACCACCAACCACTAAAACATTCAAATTTGAAAATTGTACCTACTTTCAATAATTGTTTCTTTTAAAATTATTCATGTTTATTTTTTATTTCATCTTCGTTAATTAAAACCTTTCTTGTTTATTTCATCATCCCTAATTAAAAGTTTTCTAACACTTGTTTATATTATTTAGGTTATGTTTGTTATAGCTTCTGCTATATGATATTATGAATAGTCACGTATCAGAGATTGTTTAATACTGAGATTTATTGAAAATCATCTGTCAAGTGACGTTGATTACTGGGATAATTGAAGTGGAATGCAACTATTTTAATAAAAATGAAACTGAATCAACAAACCCTTCTTGACCAGTAACCTTCCACAGAGTTCAATGAAGATTCCATAGTTGGCGCAACTGATATGAAGACAAGAGCTAATAATAAATAACACACTACTGCCATCTACTAGCGTAATATTTATAATGTTGAGATGGTACAAATTTGAAGACAGTTTTGTATTTTCGTAAGTCAATTAATATTTTATTCGATGAAAGAGTAATGGAACAGAGAAAAATTTCCTCCGGCGCCGGGATTTGAACCAGAGACAATTCTGTCCGACGCCGGGGTGGTATCCAGTGTGGCTTAGTGGATAAAGCATCAGCACGTAGAGCTGAAAACCCGGGTTCAAATCCCGGCGCCGGAGAGAGTTTTTCTCCTTTCCATTACTCTTTCATCGTATGATGACGCAGAATATCTGCATGGAAATATCATATGTACTTCGGTACATTAAAATAATATATAAAATAATATATATAATATTTTATTGTATTGGAGTACTTCGTTACTTCTAATCTTTATATACTTTCTTCTAATCTTGTAATAGTTAAATCCCACTCGAGTTTTGATTTTCTCTAGATAAATCAAAACCTCTAGTGAGATTACAGTTGAAAATAATCGAAGAAGATTACTGTTACGACAAAGATGACTGTTGTGACGAAGATGACTGTTACGATGGCAAAAGTGACTGTCACAATTGCAAGGGCTACTGTTGCGATGACAAATATAACTGCTTCGGTGACGATGACTGTTCAGTGACGAAGATGGCTGTTACGATGACGAAGTTGACATTTACGATGACAAAGAACACTGTTACGTAGTATGACGAAGATGACTGCTTGAGTGTGATGACGAGTATGAGATGCTAGAAATAATGAAAATGACTCGATGAAAAGAATGAAGCTAACTTGAGATGTTGAAAAGAATTAAGATGACTTAAGATGATGAAGAGAATAAATTGACTTAAGATGATGAAGATAATGAAGTTTACTTATGATAAAGTTAGTGAAGATGATATGTGATGATGAATATAATGAAAATGACTTATGAATATAACGAAAATGACTCATGAACATAATGAAGATGACTAGTATGAACATAGGCCTAATGAAGATGACGTGATGTGAAGATGATGAAAGTAATAAAGATAACTTACGATAATGAAGGCATTAGGTTATAATGAAAACTAAAAAGTTGACATGATGAAGATAATAAATTTTTGTTATGATGATGACTTACGGCGAGGTGATTACTTGGGATAACTTATGATGATGAAGATGATATGATAATAATTACTTATGATATACGATGATTATTATGATGACTCCTAGGGATAAAGATAATTATGATTATGAATATTATGATGTAGGGCATACGATAATTATGAAATGCATACGATGATTATTATGATGATGTATACGTTGTTATTATTATGTGTACGATGATTATTATGATGGTTATATTGACAAAATTGACGATTGTAATGAATATGACGGTAATGACAATAACGGTGATGATTGTGGTGGAAACTATTATTGTGGTGGTGGTGAAAAGAGGAGAATAGAAGGATAATTAAAAAAA
The DNA here is from genome assembly GCF_040183065.1 of Periplaneta americana. Classification (NCBI taxonomy): domain Eukaryota; kingdom Metazoa; phylum Arthropoda; class Insecta; order Blattodea; family Blattidae; genus Periplaneta; species Periplaneta americana. Next base: position 151,125,273 of record NC_091118.1, read on the forward strand.
CAGTATGATGATGATAGTGATGTGAATTAAGATGATAACGAAAAGAAGAATGGAATGATGATAACTGTAATGAAAATAACGAAGTTGAGAAGAAGAAGAAGAAGAAGAAGATAATAACAAATAAGAGGAAAATTATGAATCAGGAAGTTGTGTTCTCTAAATGAAATTGTAACCATCTTTATGTTTTAAAACTCAGTTACTTCTAAATGTAATTTTTGGCAGACATACGAGCATACTACAAGCTACTACTAATGCCATATGTTAATAAACTACAAATAATGAGCAAATCACACACTCAAATTAAATATCTCGACGATTCCACTTATTACTTAGAGTATGGATGAGCAGTATGCCATATTAAAAGTGATATTTTTTGTCCCGTCAAGTCTTTCTTACGAGTCCGTTAGAATTATACAGCTTCCGCTCATAAAACTTGGTGACGTTAAATGAAATGCTAGCGAAAAGTAACGACCAATTTCAGGATATACAGTACATAAAATTTCTCATTCGATGCTTCCCCTTGTGGTGTTCCACAAATGTCAACAATTAGCATAACTCTGTTTTAATTTTATGTACTCACCTTCGAGAAGTTCTTATCTTTGACATTATTGCACTTTTGTTCTAATGAAATGGATTGAGATGCCTTATAAACGTTTAAGAGATTATTGGCAAGAACAGTTACTTAAAAAGAATATGAACATAGGCTGCTAGAGCCTAGAAACTGCTCGGAAAGTGAAAACTTAAATCAATGTTTCATACATTAAGTTCAAGAAAAGAAAATATAGTGTAGATAGGCCTATATTTCATCAGTAACTACTATTATTACTATTATACTTCTGCTCTTACTAAAAATATACCACTACCACCACCACCTCCAATAACATTTTCTTATTATCATCACAAATAATAATATTGCTGCTACTACTCCCAGAGTTATAGAGTAAATCCATTGCTCTACAGCCCATCAAGGGCCAAGACCGACCAGCCGGCTGCTTGCCTCACGTCCATATGCGCAAGCATAGGTGGACGATCATCCAATCAGTATGGAGGTATCGTGGGGTTAGCACGATGATTCCCCCCAGCCGTTACAGCTGGTTTGCGAAACCGGATTTTCGCTACCTATCGTAGCTCCTCAAGGGCATCACGATGCTGGATGGGCACCGGTCCCATACACTGGCCGAAATTTCATGAGAGAATTTCTTCCTCCATGAGGACTCGAACCAGCGCGCATTCCATAACGCAGGATGCCTTAGACCGCGACGCCACAGCGCGGGACGCCGGAGTTATAAGTGCAACGAAATCAAATACTATTAGTACTTCCATAAAAATACAACTGTTATCATTACAACTGCTCTGATAGCTACTACATGTACTATTACTATTATAACCATTGTTTTATTACATTATATTACTATTATAATCATCACTGCTACAACTACTACTACTAACATTTTAGAAGAAATGTAGATTGACCTAATTCTATTGCTCTTAATAAATAACTTCACAGCGTTACGAAGATTGCTTCTATCCTCGTCTTCAGGCGAAAAGATGTTGTCAAAAGGGTATTCTATTAGTTGGAGTTATTACAAATAACTATAGATATTGTATTATCTCTGTTGAGCTTCAATTGGTTTATCTTGATCGTGATGTCAGAGTACTAAATATATATATATATATATATATATATATATAGTATATGTGGTTGTCTTCATTCCAGTTCTCTGGAAACTGGTTTTCTGAGTGTAAACAGCGTTTAAACATATTAAATATACTTTTTCTCACAGATTAGTGAGATTACAGCAGTACAATCTTTCGTTATCTCTCTTTCCCTCTACGTAAACTGTGATGTTTCATAAAGACAGAGATATCGTACGAGATCAGCAAGTATACTCCTAGACTATTTTTAGATCAAATATTAATACTAATATCACAACTATTATAACTAGGCCTATTACACTGGTCAACAACCACTTTTCAACAGATATAAAACTAACAAATTCTTACTAATTTCGACCTCCTGAATTCAAAAATTACAATAAACATGTTCCATCAGTTCGGGTTTTCGAGATGCACAATATAATTCATTTTAGCCTATATGCATTCTATTTTAAAAAATCACCGTATTTCGTATGTAACTACTTTGTTTTACAAATTTGACGATCCATTATGTGAAAACAATATTAGTATAAGTAGGCCATCATGTTAGAAGCGCTTGTATATACGGAAATTATTTTATTGCCCTTTTATGAGTCTATTTGGAGGGGGGTGGAAACAGGTTTGCAATATGAATTCGTTTGAGTTTACCTGATTTTACTTGAGATGTGCATTACTTTCACTGTGAGCTTTAATGACATTACTGTAGTTTATATTTTGTAATAGACCACCTTGTCAAAACGATTTCTAGAAGCTGAAATTGTTTTATTGCCCTTTTCGGTTCCATTTGGAGGGGGAGAAACAGATTAGCTATATGAAATCGCTTCAGTTTATCAGGAGATTTCCGTGGTGTTAGTATTCTGTGTAAGGCGTGTATTTCTTTAAAGTGTACTTTAATGATAATATTCAAATTACGAATGGCTTATATATATATATATATATATATATATATATACACGCGGATTTGAAGGTTGTAACATTGTTTCTTGGAATGCAATTAGGCTACACAAAATTTTGCTGCTTAATGTGCGAATGGGACAGTCGCGCTCGAGATAAGCATCATGAAATAAAACGATAATCACTAGAGCCAGGGAAGAAAAATATTGTACATCACCAATAATTTTATTCTCTTCACACATTAAGTTAGGGTTAATAGAGAATTTTGTTAAAGGAATGAATCATAAAACTGAAGCATTTATACATATCCAGGAAAAATTTCCTGCTATTAGTGACTCGAAAATAAAAGAGGGAGTTTTCAATGGACCATAAATTAGAAAAATAATGAAGGACAGTCACTTCGAGTCTTTGTTGGAAGGAAAAAAGAAAACCGCCTGGATTGCATTCAAGGAGGTTGTATTAAATTTTCTGGGTAACCACAGAAGTGAGAACTATGAAGAACCAATGCAAAATTTACTGTTGGCGTATGAAACTATGGGTTGTAACTTGTGCCTGAAAATTCACTTCCTTCACTTTCATCTTGACTTTTTCCCCGATAATTGTAACGATTTCAATGAGCGCTTTCATTAAGAAATTTCAGCTATGTAAAAAAGATACCAAGGAGTACCAATATGGTAGCAGACTATTGTTGAACTTTATCTCGTGATTTACCTGATACCCAGTATGAAAGAAAATGCAGAAATGGAAAGCTGTAATCTTCTGAACAGTGAATATTTAACCTTATTGTCATTATATAAAGCATTATTTTGAATAGATATAAATTCGAAAATTTCTCAAAAACATTAACCAACAACTGTTTTTATTGTCATATTCGTATTCATGAGGCTCAGATTATATAGAAAACATGTATCACATGCCTAGCGCAAAAAAAAAAAATAAATAATAATAATAATAATAATAATAATAATAATAATAAAGTTAAAATTTGTTACGCAGTGTTATTAATGCAGTCACATTACAGCTACTACTACCAACACAACTACAGTTACCACCATCGAAACTACTTTCATTACTATAGCTCGCGCAAGGAACGATTACCGAAAAACAGTGGTGGCGCTGCTGTCTGTTTTGACGTGTGTATGTAGGCACGCCGAGGGAGCGATAGGTACGGGTCGGGGACATCGCCTGTGGAAATGAAGAGGCAAGGCAAAAATTCGAAGCGAATTAAACGTGCAACATTATGTTTACGAATAAAATAATGATTTTCTGGGAGAGGAACGCTCCACCCTACATAATAAAATAAATGCACTTGGAACAATTCAGTTGAACTGTAACTAAAACCGTAATGTCTCAATGCAAGACTGCTTCTATCGATGTCGTTTCTCTTCCGATTGTACTCTTGAATATCATTTAAATTATCTCGTAACCTTTCCTGTCGCCCGCTCTTCCTTATCGAAATGTTTCGTTCGCATTCCTATGGTGGGTAATCCCTGCTTGCGAGACCTATACCACCACAGCAATTGCTAACAATACCGCCGATGTCGCCGACGCTGCCACCACCACCACCACCACCGCCACCACCACCACCACCACCACCAACCCACCACCACCCCACCACCACCACCCCACCACCACCACCACCACCACCACAACTAATATCACTCTATTGCAACAACTCCACCACAACTACTGCTACTACTACTATTATTACTACTATCACCATTTCAGCTATAACACCACTACTACCAGTACCATAATCACTACTATCACTATTATCACCAGAATTATTACTGTTATTACTATAACCAACAAAAATACTACTGACACTGAAATCACAAACCTTGCTACTATCACCATCGTAAATATTGTCATTACTACTACTACTACTACTACTACTACTACTACTACTACTACTACTACTACTACTACTACTACTACTACTATTACTACTACACTACTACTACCACACTACTACTACCACCAACACCACAACTGCTACTACTACAATTAAGTTTAGCTACGATTGACAGTTCTACAACGGTTAGAATTACATGTACTATATCTAGCACTATTATTACTAATGCCTCTATTAGTACTTCTTGTGTAACTCTTAGCAGCTCTACGATCTACATTAGTACAACTGAAACTAATACTACTAGTTCTACTGTCATCACCAGTAGCATTACAACTGTAACTATTTATAATTCACCGCTGCTACTACTACTATCACGATGCACTACAACGTTTACTATCAGTGCTTTTCTATTTTGTTATTACTATCACTATTGTCACTACTTAGGACAATAATGCTTGCAGTATAACTATTGTCATTACAACTATTACTATCAGTATTTTTTTATATTTTACTATTACTTGTAATGTTACTGCTTGCAACAATGTTTTCAGTGCAGCTATTATCACTACAACCACTACTATTAATAGAACTAGAACTACAACACTTGGTATTGCTACCACTGCCATGATTACTGTTAATATTTTTCTATTTTACTAAAACCTTATTACTTACTGGCTTTTAAGGAACCCGGAGGTTCATTGCCGCCCTCACATAAGCCCGCCATTGGTCCCTATCCTGAGAAAGATTAATCCAGTCTCTGCCATCACATCCCACCTCCCTCAAATCCATTTTAATATTATCTTCCAATCTACGTCTCGGCCTCCCTAAAGGTCTTTTCCCCTCTGGCCTCCCAACTAACACTCTGTATGCATTTCTGGATCCCCCATACGTGTTACATGCCCTGCCCATCTCAAACGTCTGGATTTAATGTTCGTAATTATGTCAGGTGAAGGATGCAATGCATGTAGCTCTGCGTTGTGTAACTTTCTCCATTCTCCTGTAACTTCATCCCTTTTAGCCCCAAATATTTTCCTAAGAACCTTATTCTCAAAAACCCTGAATCTCTGTTCCTCTCTCAAAGTGAGAGTCCTAGTTTCACAGCCGTATTAAAAAAACTTATTACTACTTCTTTTGCTACTATTTGTAATAATAATTTCAGTAAAATTATATTACTAAAACTAGTCAGTCTTACTGTCAGCACAACCACAAATATGGCCTTTACATATTACTGTTACTACTACATTTCAGTTGTACTACCTAATTTTATACTGCCAATTTAAAATAATTGAAAATTAATTATAATTCATTAGTGATAAATTTAACAGAGCATTTTAACAAATGGCTTTCTGGCGACCACGATATTGTGGATATAGGGGCAGTAAATGTCAGAGAAACTACCGCCGGTATTATCCACACATGCATACTTCCCTTTCTGGAACTAAAGTCTAAAGCATCCCAAACCCTCCGGCCAGACGCAACTGCTTGGGACATCGGCTACTTTGCAGCCTCTCTCCCAAGACCAAACCAAAGATTAATGTGCCCGTGAACAGCCATATGTGTGTGTGCGCTGTTATGTTTGTAGTTCAGAGGAGCTAACCTCCCTCACTTGCTAGTCTTCGCGGTCTCTGTGGCCGTGGTTTTCAAAGTTTGTGTCACCAGAAAACATTATTTTAGGTTCGTTGTGGTGCCAGGTTTTGCATCTACCTCATACTCCGCATTTCCCTAGTCTAGGTTTTAGGGGGTGAAAATATTGCTTTTCTACCATAGGAAGCATATGTAGATGGCGGTCGTAGAGGTGGCTGGGGTGGCTGAGATATAAGGGTAGGCGTGCCGTACATTGAGGATGCTAAGTTATTTTTTGTTAGCGATGTAAGTCGCTGTTCGCTAATTGTGCAATTAGTAGGTTAATTAAATCCGTAAATAATAAAATCGTGGCTTTGGAATTTGTTATGGGAATAGTGAATTTCTCCCAGGATAGGATATCTGTGAATATTTTTAAAGGTTTGTGTACTGATTTCTTTTTTCGGCTTTAGTATTTTAGTGCGTACTTATACATATATATCACTGTGCTATTAACACCAATTTCGTAATTTTATGACTTTAAAATTTGTGATAATCATTACCGCCTCCTCCACTATCATCACCTCAGTGGCGGCTCCTGCATATTTCTTATGAGGAGGAAAGAAGTTAACAGCACTAAATGACACCTTCTTGAATGAAACATGCTACAAATTAGCCTATGCATACATATAAGACCAGGTAGTGTTGGGGTTGGTCTTCCCTTCTGTATAGCAATAATCTGTTCTTGTAAACTGAGTTTCCTAAATTGTCCAAAATATATTATGTTTTCACTTCAATTCATTGTTGAATAATTGCACAAATTAACAATTACAAGGAAATTCACAACCTCGTAGCATTTTTCGAGCACACTACAGCATCACACGTGTTGGAAGAGACCAGCTACTAACTCGTAACCAGAACCGTTTTACAGAAATGGGAATGGGAAATAATCTGAGGAAAGCGAGAACACTGCACCCACCCACGTGGTCTGTGTTGCCACATGTACATTTTACAAGTTCAGTATCACATGCTTTTGAAGAATGTCAGTTCTTGTAAAGTCATACTATCATTATTGTTCAAAGCTGCATGTGGCCGATTAATTTATGTTAAAAATGATGTAGTTTGGAGTACCTACTTTCAGTTTCAAATATATTTGTACAAAACTGACAACTTGGCTGCTGCCCTGTCTAGTAATCAATGAATAGAAGTGAATTTCAGGGGCCAACTACGTAAAACTACTTCCTCTTTGTTTTACATAAACCCGATTTTAACTTTCAAATATCCACGAAAGTTTCAAACCATGAATAGTAGCCTATATAAAGTGCAATGAATAATATTTTTTATTTATAATTAAAAAATAAAGTTTACATGGTGTCTTTCATAGCGTTGCGTTGAAACTGTTTTTGTTGTGTCTCCGTCTAGATGTGTTATAGTCTGGTTGAATGCAACATCGTTAGGTGGCAGCGGTAGCGAGCTTGCTGCACGACCAGTCGGTTTCTATTTCCCACCCATGACTGATTCAGAGAAGGATCTCCTCCCTCTCCGTTCATTTACTTGCTTTAAAACTCTGCTTCTTTCTCTGGCCGCTAGTGCGCTGTTGTCTATGTGTGTTCAGAGTCCGTGGATATCCAGAGTACCGCAATCGTTTGAGCCGGCAAATGCCGACAAATCCGCCATTGTTAGACCAGCGCGCGCTATGCAGTATACAGTTGTTTGGGGAAAGAATGTAATTTAAGTGCGAAAAAATGCAATGCTACTGTGTTCAGAACTGTTCACAGAGAACTGAAAAAAGCGCACATTTGCTTTCTCTGTGACAAGGTGAAAGAAATAAGGAAAAAGGAAAGCAGTGACTATAAAATATATGAAAAGGAACGATCCGCTACCTAAGCGAGCATAGTTTGTGAGATTAATGAATGACTGTTTTTTATATTTATTTTTTCAAAATTTGGGCCCCAAAATATTTTTATAAAACTAATCTAGAATTTAAGTTGTTTCAACAATGATATTTCTACATAAAACAAATGAAAATCACGTACCAATTAGGATCAGTGTCAAATTTTTACCATCTTCTCCCTTTCAAATCAAGCATTTCTGAACTTTATCCTATTTGCTACTTGCAAGAATGACATAATATATTTCTGAAGTTCTGAATTCATTCTCGACAGAATATTGTATTGCTTGGCTCGATTGGAAAATACAAAGACCGTAGAGACTAGAAACCCTATTAAGGTTAGACTGATGTCAAATTTCAATTTTCTAAACTATTCTAGGTAGATCTATGAAATTTTGTACTGTTAATTTGTGATTTTAAATTTTGTAAATTTAGGTTTTCAAAAATTTCAGCCTTTGAAGTAGGTCTAACACCTGTTGAATTCTATGAAGAAATATTTCGAGAAGTCGAGAAGCTACACTGGCTCAATCGGAAATCTAATATAATAAATAATGTATTAAATATAGCGTAATTTCCAAAATGGTCGCAGAATTCAGAGTGGAGGTCGTGAACGGAGAATTTAAATTAACAGTCAGAGCCCGCAGCCTTTTAAAAATGTGACTCTAAACAGCTGATAGACCAGTCGTATGGTCATGAAAATTGGCTGAAGGCATCTTTAGATCATAAATGAATTTTTAAAGATAAAAACAAAGAAACGAATTTTTTTTACCAAAAATGACAAAATCTCACATCAGTGTATCCTTGGGGACATTATTCTGAAATTACTAACTTCCATATTTTTAAAGCTAAACTCACAAAATGTTTATCATTAGTATATCTGGTTGATAATAACGCATGTACAAAATTTCGTCTCTCTATGATAAGTGGTTTACATAATTAAGTAGTGTATTGCTTAATGCAAAAAGTCCCTTGCGTCACAATTTACATTATTTTTCATTGATATTCACTTATAAGATTCTTTATATACATTGAAACAAACATTACTATTGGCATTTTCTGTACAGCGAATGGGTAAATTACTAGGAATTTTTATGACTATTAATATTTTTATTTTTATAATAAAAAATTATAGTAATTTACTTATTAATTTTACAGCAAAACCTTATAGTAAGCTTTGATTCCATGTATGCAAGGAGCGATATAAGTGAAAATCACTTAAGAATAATGTCAATTGTAGTGCAAGCGACTTTTTATATAAAGCGGTTCAATATTTTTTATATAATAAGTAATAAAATGCAAACCACGTATCATAGGCGGATGCAATTTTGTACACTTGTCACTAAGCAGATATACTAGTGATCAAAATTTGATGAATCTAGCTTCGTAAGTATGGTAGTTATTGATTTCACTGTTGTGAACTTTTAAAACTAATGAACTTCGAGAAATTTCAGTATAGTGTCCCCTTATATGCGGAAGTCGGAGAGTTTGCACGAGGAATGCAGTTGGAAATGTTTAGATTTATTGCTATTTTATTTTCAACATTGTCGTTTTTATTTGTTACTTGTAATTTATTAAGTTCATGCTGCTGTAATACCTATAACTGTGACTCTTATGAAGGAGTGTATTGAACACTTAAATGTATATTTATGCTGTAATAATTATTAAATAAAGTTTTTATACATTAGTATGTTTACTGACAGTACTATTCTAAAATGTAAGAAGACCCTTTAGAAGTTTTTGCCCTTCAAATTAAAAATATCTGAGTTTTACTTTAAATATTCCTATCCCTAGCGTGTTGAAAAGGAATAACAATGGCGGCCGACTCGGTGATTGCGCTACTCTGGTATATCCACGGACTCTGTGTGTGTGTGTGTGTGTGTGTGTGTGTGTGTGTGTGTAACTGCAGTAGAGGAGGAATGGAGTGCCTTTCCTCTACACAGACAATCTCGCATCTTTCTCACACATGAGCACATGAGCGCGCGTCGTTCAAAACTCGATCAACCGAGTTTTTCTTATAGCTGTGAACTTAAAAATTATCTAATCTTCCTCGAATTTCAAGGCACATATTTTATTTGGTATTTACTTTCAAAAGAAGAAAATGTGAGGAGGACGTTCCTCCCTTCCCTCCCCCGAGGAACCGCCACTGCATCACCTCCACAGTAATCTTCTTCGCCGTCGCCGTTGTAACACCATCTTCTTCATCGCCTCCGTCCCTCTATCATTGCCGTCTCACCTTCACCACACATACAAAATCTAGGTACTTATTTTAATACAGTCACTCTATTATATGCCTCTGATTGATGATTCTAGCTGATATGTACATCTGTTATCAGTAGGGCTGAAAAAATTATTAGTTGTAGGTTACGCTGCATCGTACGTAGCCTACTGTACTCCAACCAGGAGAAAGTCTCAGGGGAATGAGACGCAGCGGGGTAATGCTGTGAATGAATGTTGATGCCATAAGATGTCATAAGGTCACACATGTGGGTAGACGTATCTCTATTGGCTAACTCTCACAGAACAAACGATAACACTGATACATACATACTTATACTATTCTAGTTACAAAATTAGATCATGATTAATCTCCTGGGGGCCTTATTTATAGACATTCTTAGCGCGGACTTCCGGTGGATGATCAGCGAACTAACGTTTTTCGTATTCATAAACCAGTGTTAGCGATATGATATGATATGAATCCCTTACAAGTAACCAGTCGTTAGCCGGGGCTAGTTTAGCACTCTCGTAGCGCGGGCTAGCGAAATGTCTATGAATAGCACCCCTGGTCTTTTAATCCCTCCATACAGGAAATAACATATGCAGGAGAGCGCATGGTTTTTAAACTGACGTTATAACGGTAATATTATCTACCTACTTCACTCTAATAGATGACGCAATACTAAGCACATTCCTTTCACGGTTAATCTCCTGGTTGGAGAACAGTAGAGCTCTGTGTTTATAAAATGCTTGAGTGCATACACGACTAGTTACTGTAGCGGCTGCTTGTACAGTTCGCTGCGTATGAATGAACTCATAATAGAATTTACATTTACAGGATTACTTATGTTTCAAGTTCATTAATTCGGAACAAATATTAAATTTACAAAAAAAAAAAAAAAAAAAAAAAAAAACATTATTATCAATTAAGTCACACATAATTTCCCCACGTTCTGAATTCAGTCCTCCTATTATCTGTTCATTGTTGGATTTTTGTTTCGACATTCTGACACAAACTCACGTCACTTAAGCAGGTCTACTACTGTTGAGGAGAGTCGGATGTTCACTCTCTCTGCTTCTTCAGATAGTAGAGACCACAGTATAGTATATACAGTCACGAAGCTCAATACTTACTAAATATGCAAACATAGACAGTTTAAATACGCATCCATAGATAGTTGCTAACCACCAGGATTGCTACTATCAACTCATCACAGACACTTTCCCCAACAGACGATAAAATGTATTGTACTTACGATATCGTATTCTTTTGAAAAAATTAACACTTTCCTTCCACTATTGAAATATGAAATACATAAGGTTTATATATTATTTTCATAAAGTATATATTATATTTTATAAACTCACCTTCCTGGATCTTTCGGAAGAAGGATAACTCTGACTTCTTTTTCTTACAATATTTATAGTACCACAAACGTCTTCTTGTCCCATATTATTATTCAAATTATTGTATTTTTAGCCATTTACAGTTATTACAACCGATAACGAACATTTCACAGTTTACACAACTTTTCACAATAATGCGAAATACGGCACAGTCAATGCCTTTTCGATCTAGACCAGGCCGTAATGTACGTTCAGGTTTTCTGTTTCAGTGTATGGAGCTCAGTGAAATATTATATTATAACTTTATTGCGTATCATTGCTAAGTTTTATTAGTGTAATGTATCCATAAGTTCCGTTTACTTCTTGTTGCGTAATATGTTGCAGAAATAATTACGAAACTGTGTTATTTTAATGTGAAGAGAATTTTACGTGTTAACATAATCTGTTCGCATCAACATAGTTTAGAATGGAAGCTATTTTGAGGTTCAATAAAAACGAATTTATATTATGATTTTAATTTAACACAGCTACCTTCCTTAATTGTAGAAAGAAAATTTACCATACCACTCCTATGAAATTAGTGTACGTACGATTGTGTTATTTCGTCTCTTAGGTAGTAGGTAAATACAATAATTCAGTACTCAATTGTAGTATTAAAATACAGATAAATAGAATGTGACGGGTGTCATACATGACATTATATTTAATTATAATGTATAATTGCGAATATAGGAATATAAGTTAAATATAGTAAACATAACCTGTAATTTCCATATGACATAACCTACATATGTAGTGGCAGAACATTGAAAACCACTAAAATTAGACAGAAATGGGCAACTGGTACAGTAAACATAACCTATAATTTCAACATATCTAAATATTCGTGCGGTGCAACTGAAAATTATTGACTCGTGCATAAATGAATGTACAAGAATTTCGCAATATTTAATCGAAATAAAGGCAGGTAAGTTATTACACATACGAACAACGTAATTTAATATTACACCTTAACTCGCTAGGAGTTATGTCTGAAGTGTCTCCTAATCATTGTTTTAAATTTTAGCAATTGCACTACATTTTAGAGAAATATATGTTACTCTTTATGCATTCCAATTAATTTATATGGTTGAAACGCCGCCCTTCGTGATCAGGTTAAGCGAGTCACATGGTCTGCTTTACGGCTTGTATTAGATCAAGATGGCAGTGACATAGTCTATTCTGCCCTGCTAAGCAAAAGTGCCGTATCTGCAGGAAAATTGAAAAATCCGATTTTCGCACTTTATAGTGTTTTGTACTGTCAGAAATTCATTGGACTAGTTAAAAATGCGGTATCTCCAATGACAAATTAAATATAAGCTTTTTATTTTGCCGTATCTGCACAAAATCGCTAGATAAACTAAGCAAGACTGCAGTATGTCTCTCATGCTACGCAAAAGTGCGGTATGTGAGTTGCAGATACTGCATTGTTGCTTAGTACCAAGCATATAACGCGGTCTTTCTTAGCATTGTCACACTCTTTTTATCCACATGCCGCTTTCTGCTTCAGTATGCACCTGTCAGTGTTATATTAAACAGCAATCTGTGTTAAAAACAATTATAATTATGTCTACTTCTTCTAGATCTAAAGAATTAATGAAATTAGCTTTGGAAAAATGTTTTTCATCCAACATGATAGAAAATGAAAATGTTAATTCAAGAACTTACGAATTCTAGCTTATCATGAAACATTCGCTTCAGTGGCAAAGAAATCTAAATCGAAACTTTTTGCATTTGTTTGGAATGAAGCTATTACAGGACGAAATAAGGGAAGTATTATAGCTACGTTTTACATGTTCCTGAAAGACACAGAGATGTCAAAGTATAGTAATTTGGGTAGATAATTGTTCAAGCCAGAACAAGAACTGGTGTCTGTATTCTTTCTTGGTCTTCATGGTGAATTCCAAGGAAATAGCTCCCCAAGAAATCAACCTTTTCTATTTTGAACCAGGATACACATTTATTCTGCTTACAGTATTCAACACCAAGGTCAAAATGTCTCTCAAAAAGCAGAAAAGAACGTACGATTTTGACGATTATGTAGACGCTTGTCAAGATGAAAATAATGGAAAAATGGAACTAATAAAGATAGATCACACAAACTTCCACAAAGGAAAGATTCCACTGCCCATCAGAAAAAAACCGCAAAGCAACTACCTTACCTCAAGGATATCGTTCATGTGAAATCAGTGAGAGGTAACTATGTATTGGAGTATAATACAACATATAATGAAACTGAAAGTTACAAAACTTTAGATTTCCTGCAAAAGATAACACAGAAAAGACATGGCATGCAATTCCTGAACATCTGAATAAGCCCTGTGGATTTGATCTTGAGAAGAGAGATAGAATTGAGAACACCTTGAAAGAAGGCATTCCAGAGAACAAACAAATTCTGGCGAGATTTACTACTTTACAGTAAATATTTTGTGCATACTTATGTTTAAAGATTTATTATTATTAATATTACATTGTTAATACTATAATTTTGTTCATGACTTACATAAATTGTGATTTTTTGTCACTCATAATGTCATGTTGCGAAATAATTAGAAAGGATTTATCATATGTATTCAATTTTTGTTACTAATGGGTTTCTGCATTTGCTATTGCGCATTATTCATATAGCATTATTAATTAAAATAGAGAATCGTCAACTTCAGAACTTCAACATAAGAGACGCCTAGAATCATAAGGGCCTAAAGCACACTATGGTGAATTTGTATATTTTAGCATATATGCATGTTCTGATATATTTTAATAGATAATGTGGAATGTATAAGATTGTACCATGGACAAATCAAAACCTAACATATTAGAAATCTGAATAATAACTTGAATATCATAAATTAATCTGAATTTTTCTCAGAACTTCGATTCCGTACTTTGGGCCCTTATGGTTCTAGACACCTATTCATTCATTTCTTAATTTTATGCAGATACCGCACTTTTCCTTAGCAGGGCGGCAACATACGGCATTTTGTAGTTAAGGCAGATATTTATATATTAAGTCATGCTGTGGTAAAGAGCGGTATCTGCAGTTTCTATTAAATGGCTGAATTAATATAATTTTTGTTTGTTTCAGTAATTTTGTAATGTCGTATATAGCTGGAAACCACATAAATTATGTAATCATACGTAAAAATCGAAAGGGGCTGTACAGAAACTTTAAACTCATTTTTCTCGATACTTTCCTTTTTGTAGATACGGCACTTAGCCTTAGCAGGGCAGTATTGTTCCTAGTACTCACAGCGCTCCAAGCGGCTAGCAACTATCGCGAGAAATGCAAAAAATCACCCCAAGCTTCGTGACTGTATATAGTAGACTGTGGTAGAGACCCTGCAACGCGACGCATTTTGTAAACAATGTATATAGAAAATATTTACTACCCTGCTATCAATACTTCTCTTCAGCCCTAGTTATCAGTGTACGTCACGCTTGACGATATGTGTTAGAGGAAGAACAATTGTTTGTATACATCTAAAGTCTGATTAGTGAAATATGTTAGTGTAGGCTACTCAGCGCATTTGGAACTGGCGGATGAAGGTCACGTACAAACGTACAAACCACGCACAAGTCACTCAACTGAAAACTGTGAATTGAAGCACTGGTAATACCGGCTGTTCCAGCTAACTTTAGTTGAGAATGGTCCAAGAAATGGGGTAAGCACACGTGAAAAATGCAGTCCATTGCTTGACCTTTATCCGCCAGTTCAAAATGTATGGAATGGAGGCCACCCTAACCCATTATCTCCTGGCTTAGTTGCCTCATTATCGATGCCTTATTGGTGTCAGTTATATGGTTCAAACCTGACTTAAGACATTTGATTAAACAACTACTCTATTATTTAAGTTAAAATTGATGTGATCGACGTGCTCAGAATCAATTAATATTCAATATGGAAAACATGAAATGTTCTCAATATTTCTGTTTAATCTACGCATCTCCACCACTACCATAATGAGCACCTCTGCCGCTAACACTATCAGAATACTTCATAAATTATAAGTATCTCTCTCTGTCTCTATCATTCTGCCTTCAATTATTGATATTATTTATTGATTCCATCCACTTTTAAGACAGGTATATATCCAAATTGATTGATCTTCATAATATGACTGCAGTGGAATGTCCGTGTTATCCGTTTTTGGAGTAGAACAACGTCTTTCTCCTCACTAGGTATAGGGAGTCCTACGACATTGACCGCTACATACAAATGCAATCCCCACTTATTCTCTTTGCATTTCCCTTGTCCTGCTTGTATTCATCTTATTCTGTGTATACCTTGTTTTCCTTGTATTAAACTTCTTCTCATCTTCTCCTTCTTCTCCTTTTATTCCCATGCTCTCCTTATATTCTTATTGTTATTTTTGTCTACCATTTGTTCTCCTTGCATTTTCGGTTTTCTCCTTATATTTCCCTTTTCTCTTTGTATTCCCTTTGTTTTCTTAGCATTGCTCTTATTTTCCCCTCTTTCATTTTGTTTTCCCCTTGCACTTCTTGTTTCCCTTTGCATTAATTTCATTCCCCTTGTACTCCTTGCATTCCCTTTGTACTCCTTGTATTACCCTTGTACTCCTTGACTTCCTTTAGTACTGCTTGAATTCCTCCTGTATTTCTTGAGTTTCTCTTATTCTCGCTGTATTCTCCTTATTCTTCGTATAGTTCCCTTCTTCTTTGTGAAGCATCTTTTAATAACACACCGATGGAAATAGATCGCGCACACGTTAATTTGTGCAGCTTAGCAAATCTATGCACCTACCAAGGCTTCCATCACATTATTCTTATTAAAGGAAGAATTTTTGGCTGCAAAACATCGACTTCTAGGATTTCGTGCAAATGCACATCGCCACTATTCTTGATACCCGGAAAATTGTTTCTGAGTATGCTCTCTATGTACAGTGTATTCTCGTAAATTACTTATAGAAATGTGTTCATATTCATTATAGTATACAAGCCAGTTCATCTTGAAATTACGCACATGAAGTAATAATAATTATTACATTAAATAATAATGGGAGACTATTTGAAATGAAAAGCACAATGACGTTTCACTTCAAGAATCATAGGACGATTTCTTCGTGATTCATCTGTTACGTCCTACAGTATCTGACAAATTCGAGGATCGCGTTTAGGCCTATGCATAATTATTTGTAGCTTTTGTTTTGAATTTGTCATAGTTCAGAAAGAGTAGGTACAATCTTGCTTCTTGTTAAGAGGATTGCTGTTGCTAGTAATGGAGACATTTTTATGCATGAGGGAACCACTGAAATTCCTTACGTAGTACTTTAAGGAAGTAAACTGAGAGCAGTAATATCATTAGAAATATAAAGAAACTTATGAAACGTACCGCATAAAGAGAAATAATTTAGTTTATAACCTACGTACATAAATGACTATACTTCATCTAAAATAATTGCATTTCTAACCTTATTTTTCTGAACATTGAGTCCTTACTTCGAAAAGTCACAACTATAGTTTTAATAGTTAATAATTCTCTGTGAAATATTTTGGTATAAGATGGAGACAGTGTACTGATTCTTATGGATGTTCAATTTTAGTTTAGCTTGACTATTACACTTTTACTACGTCATACTGCTTTTGACCAATAAAACTGTCTTTCAACCAATTGCAATAATTTTATCGTTTCCCTAACATTTGTTTAATTGTATAGCTTTCCTAGCATTTGTTTGTTTTTATCACTACCCTAGCATTTGTTTCTTTGTTTGCCAACATTTCAAACTGCAAATTCTTTATAGTACTATAAAACATGCTTTGCGACTGTAATTTGATTCGCGCATAGTCTACTGAAAATGGCGGCTCCGTTCAAACATTTTGGTGAAGGTAACATTAGTAAAAATAGAATTTTAGTAAGTGAATTAATATCTATTTTATTGTATCAGAGTACTTTATTTCTTCTAGTCTTTATGTACCGTATTTTCTTCTAATCGTGTAATAGTCAATTAAATCCCACTCGAATTTCGATTTTCTCTAGATAAATCAAAACCTCTAGTGAGATTACTGTTGATAATCTGCGTACACAATAGTTTCAGAGCTCTTGTTGTAAAGCAACCAAAAGGTAATTTACACCCATGCAATTTCCATTCCTAGTCCTTTAATATGACATTTATATGATTACTTTTTTAAAAGCTGAAATGATGAATCGCATCCTTATCGGAAGCCACAGCTTAAAGGTTTCCAATCTAAAAATTTGGACTCCAGTATTATCAACCAGAATTATATTAGTTTTAATGTTGCTTTATACTATGTAATCAATCAGGTAATGTTGTACCACAGTCTAGTATATACAGTCACGAAGCTTGAGTTGTGAGGGTGCTAGAAACAGTAGACTGTGCCGGTACTATTTCGCATTGTCTGTAATGAGGCGATATTAGCGATCTAGTGGTTAGCAACTATCTATGGATGCATATTTACTACGTACTGAGCTTCGTGACCTTATATACTAGACTGGGATTGTACTCAATATGTGTGTTAGCGTTTATTTTTCATACATCTCTCGAAGACCGACAGTCGGTTTCACCATTCACGATAAAATGCAAATTGAATATAATAATTTCAATTATAATCGAAAAGATTGTTATCATTTTATCAACATTAATCTCCTACTTTCTCACATCGATCACATTTGAAGTAAGAATTTTGGTTCGTCAACACAGTTGTATATAATTTTGATGTTGAAGTTTTAGAAAATAATAATGTAAATATAATTAAAACAAAGGACTAGTGAATATTTCCTTGTTAATGACAAACCAATATAACGAATTCATCTATCAAAATAAGTCGTGTTACGCTTTCTGAAAATAGATTCAATAAAACCACATTATCACAGATATAAAAATGGGTCACCAACTTATCGTAGTTCACAGTAATTGCTACTGATTTTTGACTATTGAAAGGGACTTATCATGAACGCATGTAGGAAATCGTAAATTTGCTAATATTTAAATTGCAAATTCACAGGAAGTCGCAGTCATATATTGATGTGACATTTATAGCATTATAATTGAGCATTTACAAATACTCGTATTTTAAGGTTAAATGAGTTTTAGATGCATAGTTTTATCTTTACTCATAATTACATAGCCCACTACGTGGAAAAAATCTTAAATTTGCATATAACGGTAGTGTACATTAGCGTCGTGCATTACAGGCGCTATTTTCGGTTCAAGTTTTTCGAGTATGGCGAAGTTCGATATTCGCCCATGTTCGCTGTGCATAGAGAGGTCTGTCATGTTTGTTCGACTTTCTTATGAAAATATTCGCTGTCCTCTACTTCCACCCCTTCTACTTTAATAGCTTAAGGTTTTTGGCGCAAATCTTGCGATTATTTTTTCATATGAAATAAGAAGAAGTTTGTAATATCTGGTTGTCTCTCCCATGTTCGAACATTGCAGGATTCTAGTGCACATAATATCACATAAAAATTATGCTAGAAATATTAAATTCTTTGTAGACTTTCAGAACTGAAGTACGTTAAAAGTAGACTATTATTGTCATACTGATATAAAAATTTAAGTTTTTAAAATAGAAATTGTGAATTTTAAACAGAGTTTTTTTGGTAAATAATGAAATGTTTCAACATAACTAATCACAAAATCACTAGACAGTATGTTTTAAGAAATAAACTATTAAGAAATACTAGTCAAAATTCAGTTTCTTAGAGATGTATTTATTTATTTATTTATTTATTTATTTATTTATTTATTTATTTATTTATTTATTTATTTATTTATTTATGTATGTATTTATTTATTTATGCGCTCATACTCATATCTGCATATTTAATTTTTTGTTCATATATTAAGCTTTTTAATTAATAGTGAGTAAAGGAAAAATTACATGCACAAAAGTTTTGCCTCAGTCCTTAACATATTCTTGCACGATCCATTATAATGCTGTTAAATTTTGGGTCAGATTATGACTGCAACATTTTGCACATCCGTAGTTTAAATATTAGCATACTAACAATGATTCTTGCATGCATTCACATACAAATTTCTTTAAGGAACAGGTGAATTTGATGTTGTACTTCTTTCTGATATTAAATCCCAAATATTTATTTTCTTGAGAGTTTTTTTGTGTTCGAAACTCTCTTGATCAGTTATTTGATTAATAGTGTGCCTATACTTTCCAATTAAATTCTTAAATTTCTTCTTATTAGGCTTGAAATGATATTACGTTACCTTTATGTACCACTTTTTCGGTATTTTCATGTTCATTTTACAGTCGTATTCCTACCAGAAATGAAACAGACGATCCTCATTATGACTGTCCATTCACTGCACTTTCTTGTAACATTTTCTTCAACGAAAGCTGCTTTGGAATTCTGAAATAGGCCTACTTGTACATTAAATAAAGAATTGTTAGATTGACGGGTAGTAAATTATTTGATGAAACTGTTCCTAATTTAATGCGACGTTGGAAAATTGATATTTACTTGACATCCCTCAAAATGTGACGAACATTGCTGAAAGATGTCATAACCAAAGATTAAACAATTTATCCCTGAATCATTTCTCAACTAACTCTGTCAGAATCGTGGTAAGACATAGTTAAATCGATTGGATTTTAATTAATATACTTATTCTTCCTTAAGACATAACTATATTTCACGATATACTTCTCTAGTGACGTATTTTCGTTAACTTATATTTTCCCGTCTTTCCCCTATATCAAAGGACAATCACGTTCACGTTCTTCCATAAAACACAATCTTGTACAAGATGCGGTTGATATTCCTGCACACCACATTGCAGTTCTGCATCCCTAAGTAGGAACCAAGTAAGGGCTGTAAGAAAATAGAGAGGGTTGAAATCTGAAGTAAGTTAATTTAATTCTTGCTAGAAGCTCCCTCTTTTCTTCACCCCTCCCTCTGAGTCTCCTTAACAGTTGAAATCTTCGTCGTGTGGTTTTCTTAATTATTTTACGCGCAAGATGTATATAATATTGCAGTGTGGTCTTGTATATTGTTCAGGGGCGCAGGTACAACAGTGATACAGTATTTTAGTCTTCAGCTTCATTTAAATAATTGTTGTTAATAATGTTACGAGAATGTGAACATGAACATGTACGTTAGCTTTAATCTCCTACTCTCATTACTCACAAATTACTGTAAGCGTGTAATGTTTAGCTGCCATTCTTTCATTAAAATCTTTTCAGCTTAAGTTCTTTATTCTTCGCATAACATGGTAGATTAGACAGTGACATCTGTTGGAAAACTAAAGGTTAGTTCTCAGGAAATCGTGTAAGATTTTTACGCTCAAAATAATTGCGAAACTTTATTCAAACACATTTTAACAATCAAGAAGTAGAATAAATCGCGAGAGACAATAATGTCTGAAATATTTTTTTTCTTAATTAAAACCAAGTGTTGTAACGCTGAAGAAATAAGCAGTAGTAGAATGAAACCTCTCAGTAATTAATGTATTTTTATATCACGTTTAAGATTATCATTGTTTCCCTATCTCCTTCATAGATGAACTTCCCTCTTGCCTGATATTGCAGTGAAGAGACTTCTTTCTTTTATTTCTATTTAAAGTTGTTTTGTCTTTATCATGGAATTAATTATTTTAAATATGTTATAAATGACAATAATCATTAATTGCGGATTCAAATTTGAGTAGAAAAGAAAGATTACGTAATGATAATCATAGGAATGTGGCACTAAACTATATTGTTTCACTGAAGAATGATAGCAGTCTTTTATGAAGCTCTGTTAGTCTATACCAGCCGTGGCGAAAATGTGACTCACGAGCACATTGTGGCTCGCAATGATAGCTGTGCATTTCTCTTACTTCCTGCCTTCCCCAACCCCCACCCTCTCACTCACTCGAATCAAACTCCGTTTCATTTGCTTATTTGTCTCCGACCTGCGAGTGGCGTATCGTCCAATGTCTCTCTCGAAACCATGTACTTCTACAAAAACGAATGTTTCAAGTAGATTGGGAGGACGTATTTTTTTGCTGCCAATATGATGAGAATATTAAATAATTATATGATTTGTTCACAAGTATTACGAGGTAAACGGTTTTATATCATAAAACGGCATTATACTACATGTCACTCATGAAACATTAAAAGGTGAAGTATTATTATTATTATTATTATTATTATTATTATTATTATTATTATTATTATTATTATATTTATACGTCGATCCTTTTTCAGCAGATGTACGAATAATGCCGTTATATCTTCAATTTAAACTCACAGATTTACAATGTGATCTTAAATGAAAGCTAGATGTAAGGACTTGACAAATGTTGAACTTTTCAAATCAAAAAAATAAATATCCGAAGCTTCGTTCTTTCGCTTGCTCTGTTGATTGAAGCCATGTTCACTACAACTTACGTTTGTGAAAAATTATTTTCAACAATGAAAATAGTAAAAACCAAATTCAGATCACGACTGACAGACAAATTACCTTTGTGATCAACTACGACTGGCAGTAACTGACATAATTCCTGATTTTGAAACTCTGTCGCAGAGACATTCTGAAGACAATTAATAGGTTATGATAATGTGTCCTATATTTTTTGGTTAATTTCTTTCTTTGTTACATGTACTAAACATTAGTTTGTAACCTTATACTGTATAAAATTATATTTAAATGCTTGACGTAAGGAAAATGAAATCCGTTAATAGGTCAGACAGTTGCTTCACTTCCCCTTCGGGTGTCCGCCTCCCTCAATAGGTGCTATGCACGTTGCAGGTTACACAGTGGCTCGGCGCACGATCACATTTTCGCCACGGCTGGTCTATACCAGTGGTCGTCAGCACTCGCTGAAATGGATAGAGTGCATGGAGGGTAAGGAACTCTGCTCCGTCGTGCACAAGGGATAGAGAGACAGCATAACCGCCAGCAGCGACGATTGCACGCTAGGGCTCTGTCTTATCCGCGGGTAAGGGACGCTAGTCCGAGCGTGCAGTGCTTTGATGACCGCTGGTCTATACCATACAACGTGCATCTGTTTATATGCGATATTATTCCTATGCAGAAGAGATACGGTCATGTATTCTGTAAAATATTTTATACCATCCTGTCATTATAAACAGGTTGTTATTACATAGTATATCGTTCATAATTGGGTTATTATGGCACGCGTACCGATAATAGCAATGACATGTTCGCTATATGATGTAATACCGGAATGCTTGGATCGGGATGCATGCAACTCGTCTGAATATCTCCTACACGCCGTGTAAAAAGAAATGAAATGCAGGACACAATATAATGCCTCTTCTCATCATTTTTAAAATAATCTCATATGTACCCTATAAATGTAGTGTCGTGTATCACATCATATTTACTTATTGCTTTTAAGGAACCCGGAGGTTCATTACCTCCCTCACATAAGCCCGCCATCGGTCCCTATCCTGAGGAAGATTAATCCAGAGTCTACCATCATATCCCACCTCCCTCAATTCCTTTTTAATGTTATCCTCCCATCTACGTCTCGGCCTTCCAAAGGTCTTATTCCCTCCGCCTCTCAACTTCGTGTATCACACCACACGATAAAAAATATTCTATAGAATTATTGCTTCATCTGACCTTATCTCTTCTTATCTCATCGACAGTGAATAGCCTTTATAATATTACAAAGTCGCCAATGAGAAATGAATTTCCTTCTGTAAGCAGTAAGGAAATAAAATGTGTGTTGGTGTATTTTTTTTTTTTTTTTTTTTTTTTTTAAGGATAGCATTTTCCATATCGGAGAACTAAGCTATAGTAAAGTTTTGTACTATTATAATATTTCAACGGTGCTTATAACTCTTGTAGGATTGTACGATTTACCAAGACGTGCGGCACGTAATAGCTATACTTTTGTAAATGTTCAGACTACGTACGGCTTACAATAGAAGTGATTTCCTTTCAAGTGCGTTGGTTTTCCAACCAACAATCAACACTATCAATCAATATGAAGCACTTTCTGTCCGTATGTACTCAAAACACTGTGAAGCTAAGCTATTGACTTATCAATATGCGATCAGTTTAACTCTACAATTGAGCGTTACACTCACCTAACTCCACAGTTCTCGAAATCGCTTGCATTTCGTGGACCTCACCATTATATTTATTCACATGTAGCTGCAGTTTAATAATTGAAATGTCTGTGTTTCAAGTCAGTTTTGCTTTTCTTCAGATATTGTGAGATTTGATGTGAAGAAAGATACTTTGGAGCAGACTTTCTGTAAGTTCTTCGGTTTCCCCTACCTGTTCATTCACCAATGCTTCATTACATCCGTATTATCTTACCTTATCTCTTAATAGTCTCTATTGTTCAAGGATATGTGCAGATGAGGAGGCGAGACCTGGAATGTGAGTTGTGCGATAAGGGAAAGAATGAGCTATCAGAAAGAGAGTTTGTTTCGTGAGGGTTTATATTATATGAATCTACCGAAACGGAACTTCAACTCAAATTAAAACCTATCTTTCCTTTCCACATCCATTCGTGATAATTACAGCCACAGTATATGATAAGATCAGAGGACAGGTTTTGCCATAAACAAGGAATCGAAAAGAAAAGGTAGGCCTACTTTTTTTACGGTAGATAGTATCAAGAAAAATAAGTAAGACATGTAATAAATATATATGACTCTTTAGATAACAATAAATTTGCACCCCGTTTGGAGTAGCCACTCAAAACGTGCTCAACAGAATAGTTAATCTTTCAGGTCGTGGACTACTAATTTTCCCGAAAGATGGAACATGTACGCAGCTCCAACACGTTGGAGATATTGTTCCATCATACCGTGGAATACCGAAATAACTTTTTATGAATTATATATACAGGATAGAAGCGTTATAACTGTGCACATTGAGGGGGACAATATAAAACATCAAAATAAATAAAAAAAAGTCATGCGTTTTGTAATTAAGTGCATGGTTAATTAGAAAATTAGGCTGAAAATCTGCGTAGTTTGGCAACAGTGCATTGTCGGTTCACCTGCGAATACAGTCTCGAATTGGATCTGAACAGCAGGCGCATCCAGAAAGTAAGTTTCCCTATTAAAAAAAAGGAACACACACTTTCAGGAAAACATTTATTGGCAACAGGTACAGCAATGTTTCAGCCATTTTTCAACATAGCCACCATCAGAATTGAGACACTTGTCGTATCGTGGGATCAACTTTTGTATCCCTCTGTCGTAGAACTCTGCCGCCTGTGAATGGAACCAGCGTGTGACAGACGTCTTCAGCTCTTCGTCGTTGCCAAAACGCTCACCGGAGGACAGGAATTTCTTGAGGTGCAAGAAAACGTGAAAATCGCTGGGAGCAAGATCAGGACTGTAGGGTGGATGATCAAACAACTCCCAGCCAAATTCCGTCAAAACAGCTGCTGTGCGCCGAGCCGTATGTGGACGAGCATTGTCATGGAGGAGCACAACACCTGCAATAAGCATTCCACGCCTCCTGTTTTGAATGGCACGTCGCAATTTTCGCAGTGTTTCACAGTAACGGTCAGCGTTCACTGTTTCACCTCTTGGAAGGAAGTCAATGAGCAGAATGCCCTTCCTGTCCCAGAACACCGTGCACATCACTTTCCGTACCGACAGCGTCTGTTTGAATTTCGTTCTGACCGGAGATCCACTATGCCGCCAATGCATTGACTGCTGCTTGGTTTCCGGGGTGAAGTGCGAAATCCAAGTCTCATCGCCCGTGACGAGACGATCCTGTCGAGGAACTCGTCGTCGTCATATTGATACCGTTGCAGAAATGTCAGTGCTGCTCCTAAACGTTGCATTTTGTGTTCGGGTGTCAGGTTTTTCGGCACCCACCTGGCACACACTTTTTTGAACAGCAGGTGCTTAGTGACAATCTCCTGCAGCAAGGATCACGATATCTGCGGAAAATGGCTGCTCAGCTCCGTAATCGTGAAGCGACGGTTCTCCATGACGCACTGCCGCACCAGCTCAACACGATCATCATTGATGAGGGACGGTCGCCCACTGCGCTCTTCATCATTGACACTTTGACGACCTTGAGAAAACTGCCTACACCAGCGACGCACCATCTGCTTACTCATGATGTTCGGCCCATAGATCTGACAGAGCTGCCGATGAATTTCAATTGGCGCAATGCTTTGTGCATTAAAGAACTTTATCACCGACCGAACGTCGCAGGCAGCGGGAGAAGGAATAAGAGCTTCCATTTCGGACCACTGCTGCCACGCTACTGGCACCAACCGGGACCTGTCCGGCTGGCATATGATTGATACGGCATAGATCTGTTACGCATGCGCAATTTACACGGCTAATTACGTTTACTTTCAAGGGGAAAAAATCGGGAAACTTACTTTCTGGATGCGCTTCGTATTTCGTGCCTTAATCAGTGCAGTATGATTTCCAAACTTCCTAATGGCATGAAATAACGACACGTGTTGATTTTTTATTTAAATTGCAAAAAAAAAAAAAAAAAAAATCGAATGTGTTAAAAAATTGCAAAGGGCTAAATCATTTATTATGAGTTTCTCTAATGATAAGAGTAAAAATTACTGTAGTGATGGTGTTTATGGAGTGAAATAGTGTTTACATTTAGGAAAAACTATTAATTTTTTACTGAGAAAGGTATTGATTTGGGACTAATATGTTCTTAGAATTTTTTGTTGTACTGTATGCAAAGAATAAACTGTTAAAGTCTGCAAGTTCTATTAGGCCTATTTCGAATCTGTATGTATATGTATGTGTGTATATATGTGCATGTATGACATAATTTTTATGTATTTTATGCAATGCAAAAGCACGGAGTTGGACAATATCGTCATTATGGTGTCCCCATTTTAAGTAAATACCGATTAGTATTTTACTGAAATTATGATAAGTCACATGCATCTTTCCCGAATAAATTCAATAGTAGGCATTGAATATGAACAAATTCTGTCCAATAATTTACAGGCAAACAGACGGAATTGAACCACTTTTCATAATCAATGATGTGAAAACGTGTTTTTCCATGAATATTTATAAATACATTTTTGGTAAGATCAATACATTATTATTGGTAAAATAAGAAAGTATAATAATTGATGCCTATCACAGGAGACTAGGCTCATTCCACGTGTTGGGTTTGTTATAAAAATCGATGAAATCCATTCATGTCCAATCCGCCAAATATATTTAGTATTTGAAAAGATTCTTGAGTTGAAAAATCCCTTAACACTACCTACCTACCTGCGTGTATCTAACTACTTCTCTGCATATTTCTATCCACATATCTGTGCGCACATAACCACCTATCTGTGCGCATCTATCCACCTATCTGTGTGTACCTATCCATCTAACTACGTGTATCTATTCACTTATTTACGTGTATCTGTTCACCTATCTACGTGCATCTATCTACCTACCTGCGTGTATATAACTACCTATTTACGTGTATCTATCCATCTATCTACGTGTGTCTATCCACCTATCTATTCACTTATTTACATGTATCTGTTCACCTATCTACGTGTATCTATCTACCTACCTGCGTGTATCTAACCACTTATTTACGTGTATCTATCCATCTATCTACGTGTATCTATCCATCTATCTACGTGTATCTATCCACCTATGTACATGTATCTATTCACTTATTTACGTGTATCTCTTCACCTATCTACATGTATCCATCTACCTACCTGCGTGTATCTAACCACCTATTTACGTGTATCTATCCACCTATCTACGTGTAACTATTCCCTTATTTACGTGTATCTGTTCACCTATCTACGTGTATCTATCTACCTACCTGCGTGTATCTAACTATCTATTTACGTGTATCTATCCATCTATCTACGTGTATCTATCCACCTATCTACGTGTATCTATTCACTTATTTACGTGTATCTGTTCACTTATCTACGTGTATCTATTCACTTATTTACGTGTATCTGTTCACCTATCTACGTGTATCCATCTACCTACTTGCGTGTATCTAACCACCTATCTACGTGTATCTATCCACCTATCTACGTGTATCTATTCACTTATTTACGTGTATCTGTTCACCTAACTACGTGTATCCATCTACCTACCTGCGTGTATCTAACCACCTATCTACGTGTATCTATCCACCTTTCTACGTGTATCTATTCCCTTATTTACGTGTATCTGTTCACCTATCTACGTGTATCCATCTACCTACCTGCGTGTATCTAACCACCTATTTACGTATATCTATCCACCTATCTACGTGTAACTATTCCCTTATTTACGTGTATCTGTTCACCTATCTATGTGTATCTATCTACCTACCTGCGTGTATCTAACTATCTATTTACGTGTATCTATCCATCTATCTACGTGTATCTATCCACTTATCTACGTGTATCTATTCACTTATTTACGTGTATCTGTTCACCTATCTACGTGTATCCATCTACTTACCTGCGTGTATCTAACCACCTATTTACGTGTATCTATCCACCTATCTACGTGTATCTATTCCCTTATTTACGTGTATCTGTTCACCTATCTACATGTATCTATTTCCCTAAATGCGTGTATCTAACTATCTATTTACGTGTATCTATTCACTTATTTACGTGTATCTGTTCACCTATCTACGTGTATCTATTTCCCTACCTGCGTGTATCTAACTATCTATTTACATGTATCTATTCCCTTATTTACGTGTATCTGTTCACCTATCTACGTGTATCTATCTACCTACCTCCGTGTATCTATTTACGTGTATGTATCCATCTATCTACGTGTATCTATCCACCTATCTACGTGTATCTATTCACTTATTTACGTGTATCTGTTCACCTATCTACATGTATCCATCTACCTACCTGCGTGTATCTAACCACCTATTTACGTGTATCTATCCACCTATCTACGCGTATCTATTCCCTTATTTACGTGTATCTGCTCACCTATCTACGTTTATCTATTTCCCTACCTGCGTGTATCTAACTATCTATTTACGTGTATCTATTCACTTATTTACGTGTATCTGTTCACCTAACTACGTGTATCTATCTACCTACCTGCGTGTATCTAACCACCTATTCACGTGTATCTATCCATCTATCTACGTGTATCTATCCACCTATCTACGTGTATCTATCCACCTGTCTGTATATAGGCCTATATCCATCTGTCTGTATATCTGACTAGCTATCTGTATCCATTCTCTGATATGTTGAATCTATTACATATCTGTGTCTATCAATTTGTGTGCACGAGTATCTCTATTTTCATCTTTTTATCTGCCTAATCTTATCTATTTACCTGACTATGTTTCTGTCGGCCTTCCTCTCTGTGCGTCTATTTTCCTATTTCTTTGTAACTTATGTCTGTATCTCGATAGTTAATTTTTTCATATTTGAAATCCATTTCAATAACAAAGGCTCTTGAGCATCAATAAAATGATAACACGGCATTAATTTAACTTTGCATATGAAATGAAATGAAATGTTTTCAAAACTAGACTCAGATGTCTCATAGGATCAGTGCCGGAGTTTACTATGGAATTATGGGCATAATGATTAAGTATTTGCTGTTTACATGAAATCATCCTCTATGTATGCAGTAAGGAGGTAATCTAAAAATTAGAGGAATGTAACTGATGTTTCAACAGATTTGTCTCTTACATGGTTCTACCGTCCATGTCATTTGTATTTAACAGGACCTGTATTTGCCTTATGGGAAACTTGCTTTGCATGTTGGTCAATATTAAAGTTGGTGTATGTAGTTGTCACGGCTGTATGTGTAATGTATACCGCACAATTTGAACACGCTGTTTGCTTTCGGTTCGCATTATGTGTATTGTAGTAGGCTGTTCGAGGTGATAATGCAAACAGAATTCAACTTCAAAAGGTTTCCAAGTTCCAGTCACTGCTTGAGTCAATACGAACAACAGAAATCTTTTACTAAGTGCGTCAATAATGTATCCGATTGAAGTGGATTTATCGGTGACCACCTTATATGCCGTCATTGTCTAAAAAATATATGGACAGTAATATGAAAGTTCGGGATTCTGTATTGCTATATTGATTAGTATGGAAGATGGTGAATGTTGTAATTTATTATTCGAGCTGTCATAAAATTACAGCCCTGAATTCAGGAACGAATATTTTAGATTGTTTCGTTTTATAATATAAAATATAAATAATATAACATTATTATTATTATTATTATTATTATTATTATTATTATTATTATTATTATTATTATTATTATTATTATTATTGAATAAAACTAGCCTACCTGCTTAGAGAATTTATCGAAAATGTCTGTTTTTAATACATACGGGCCCTACTAAAAGCGAAGTATTGGGATTTTAAAAATAAAATCTAACAGGGCTATTCAAAAAGAAAGACCAGAATTCAAATATTTATTTTAAACGAACTATAAACACTAGAAGCATTTACCGCACACCAATGAATAAAGGAAGATTCAATTTTTTTTAACGTTGGTTACACGCGATGCTCGAACCGAGGCCATAAGCAAAGCGGAAACAGCAACGGTCTGTCCGCCGCAGTTACTCGCCAGTCCGAATTTGAGGTACTGAAAATTCTTGCGTAGTTGTCGAACATACAAGAACTCATCGAAGGTGAATGTTTTTTGCGCCGTTTCTGTAAATAAACTTTTTTTTAGTGGAGCATTATCCAAATGACACCATTCCGGGACGTTGATTTGGAAAAGGCGGAGAAGATCGTGTTCATTGTATGTGGCCCCCCAGGTCCCCGGATCTTATCCCCTGTGATTTTTATCTGTGGGGTACATAAAAGACAGGGTGTTTGTACCACACCTCCCTGCTACTCTTCAAGATCTACGACATCGAATTGTTGGAATCGTGAATTCCATAATTAGGGACCAGTTGATTCTTGTGTGGCAAGAAATGGACCACCGTTTTGATGTTTGTCGCGCAACACATGATGCGCATGTTGAGTGCTTGCAACCTCATGGACTATAAAACTTTAAACCTTCCTCTATCCAATGGTGTGCAGCAAATGTGTCTACTGTTTATAGTTTTTTTTTAAATAAATATTTGAAATCTGCTCTTTATTTTTGAATAACCCTGTATTTGGAAATTTTAATAGCAATCAAATTTTAACAGTGCCAACCATTCTTCTGGGGAATAAAACAGAGGACAGTCAGTCTGTAGACTTCGAGGTGGTAGCTCCATCAACAGACTAACGCGATAGTAGGCTGGTTACTTGTCACGAGGACATTTAAGTAAGCTTCATCTCATTGAAAGTATATTCACTTAAGGACAAACGATTAAGAAAATTTATAAAAATTAATCCCAATTTAAGTTGTATAAAACAATGGCGGTCCCATGCTGACTTATGTCTCTTAGACATGGACGTTGGCAAAACGAAGTGTACAGAAAATGGAATAAGCAGAAATGTTTTTGAAATATAAGCCTACTACGGGAGTAGGCCTACACACTTACAAGATTGACAACGTTGTTCAGATATAAGAAACGAACTAGGAATATTCAACTTTATCGAAAAAGTATACGCTAATGTGAAAAATGGACACAGGAAATTAATATACTGTCTGAAAGGCGCATAACAAAAATATTTATGAATTACAGGCCAATAGGACGAGTGGGTAGACCTGGACTGAGATGAAAGAAAGAAATCTGATAGGAAGAATATATTGAGAGAAGCGAACGGACCATGGGACCCATAGCTTTTGGTCGATGATAATGCTGACTAAATTTTAACGTCTCTGGAACAATAACATAGCTCAGGCGGTAGTCGCGTCTCCTTTCAGACCCTGAACTGCGCTCTGGCGTGGATTCGATACTACGCTGGGCTGATTACCATCATATCATATCATTTCATATCATATATCATATCATATCATATCATATCATATCATATCATATCATATCATATCATATCATATCATATCATATATCATATCATATCATATCATATCATATCATATATCATATCATATCATATCATATCATATCATATCATATCATATCATATCATATCATATCATATCATATCATATCGCTATGGTTTATGAATACGAAAAACGTTAGTTCGCTGATCATCCACCGGAAGCCCGCGCTGAGAATGTCCATGAATAAGGCCCTATACCAGTAATGTCAGAGTTGTAAGCTCCAAAACTGGTTGTGGAGCTAGATCGGAGCGTGAACTTGCTTATGTCTGTGGTAACACCGGAGCACGCAACGAGTCTAGTGGAGTGCTCCGCTCCGTTTAGTCTCTGTCTGACAACGCTGCCCTATACTAGTTCTTCACATTCACGTCTCCGGTAATTCACATTCACGTCTATGGTTGTTGTTTAGTCAACTGTCCGAAGACAGGTGTAAACCTCACAAGTGATACCAACAAGGCATCACTTATGACGCAATAGGCCAGAAGATAATGTGATAGGGTGGCCAGTTTCTTTCTTCCTTCATTGCATACATCGCCGACTAGCTACATATGAGCCGGTAAGAGTAGAAGTGGTGTAAGTTAAAAATGGGTAATGAGGGTTAAAGTAAACATTCTGTAAAATACAGCGCAAAACAACAATTAATATTCAATTTATTTAAACTATTAATAGTCAGTGGATAGCACGAAGGACATATTAATTGCTACTTTGCGCTGTATTTTACAGAATTTTTACTTTAAACCTCATTACCCAATTTTGACTTACACCACTTCAGCTCTGAACGGCTTATGTCTATGATTATTCACCTTAAAGTCTGTGGTTATTCACCTTAACGTCTTCGATTCTTCGCCTTTACGTCTTAGATTCTTCAACTTTACATCTTCGAATTTTCGCTTTCACTTCTTCGAATTTTCGCCTTTACACCTTCGAATCTTCGCCTTCACGCTTTCGACTCTTTGTTTTCACGTCTCCAATTCTGCACATTCATCTCTACAATTTTTCACCTTCGCGTCTTCGGTTCTTCACCATCTACACTTGTACTCAACTTCGCCTCTCCGATTCTTCACATTCTTCCTTTGTTTTTTGACCTTCACATCTTCAGTATGAACGTTATCTACATCTTTCACAAATATTAGACCGAAATCCGTTTCTGTGAATAAATTGACATTGTCCATTACAACTTTACCTTTGTAATATTTTTTTTCTCGCCCCAAATAGTTCACTATGTTCAATTACCTTTCCAAAAAGCTATAGCCTACTTAATTTTGTTTGTATTTATTAATTTTGCAATTGAAGGGTGTGATATCTAATTTCTGTAGAATTTAATAATTTCTTCGTGATATAACATTGTGGCTATTTTCAACCAACATTATTAAACATTCACAAATGGCATGAATCTCAAATCAAGCAGTCGTATGGCGCAAAGCCACTAACTGGGAATACATAGTAGATATTTAAGACAGGAATCGCTCCTAATTTCCTTTTGAAAGGAAGTGAAATGTCATATCGTGAGTCGAACTCATGTCAGCACTACATGAAGCCGAAAACACTCCCACTTGAGCCACAACAGAAGACGTTTATGAATAACTGTATTTCTTTCACTGACTGTTAATTTTACTTTCGACTTGTTAATTTGCTGCCCGAACACGGATATTTGAAGCATGTCCATTTGATAAGCTACTATAGTGTTGTCTTGAAATTGGAAGGAAACTCTGTGCAGTCTAATAACATCGAGCTTAAACTAGTGATCCATATAACACTAATTTGATACTCCATATAAGCGTCTACTTAAACTAAGGCTCAATCAGGATTTTAACCCAGATCCTCCAATAAATCCTATGGATTTATGTATTTAGCGCTCCGAGAACATTGACCATTAACTTAATATAATTGCATATAAAATGAAGGCCTAGCCATAGTTGTCTGATGACGATTTGCCACCGAGGAGGCCGAGATTCAAACTCCGGAAGATACTGAGATAGATACATGTGTACAATATAGAAACCTGCTCAGGAGAATATTTATTACAAATACTAAGGTTTTCTTTATAAATCTTCAATGTTGTGTGTTTCTGAAACTTCGTTCTTTGAAAATTTGATTGATAATTCTGAGGGATTTGTTATAATTTTGAATTTTGAGTATTAAATCGATTCAAGGTATGTTAAGGAACAACTAAATATTTAAAAGAGTTTACTATTCCAATATTGAATTGTTAATACAAATTTTGTTCCGGATGGTA
Source organism: Periplaneta americana (assembly GCF_040183065.1). NCBI lineage: Eukaryota > Metazoa > Arthropoda > Insecta > Blattodea > Blattidae > Periplaneta > Periplaneta americana. Next base: position 151,158,846 of record NC_091118.1, read on the forward strand.
GTGAATCAAAGAAGAAAGATGCACAATGTCTGCAGAAATGAGATTTTTAAGAACTGCTGGATATAGTCTTTTAGATCACAAAAGAAATGAAGCAATAGTTAATGAACCCAAAATAATACCTACATCTGAATATTTTCGTGGGTGCATACCGAATGAGCGCGGAAGAGTCAATTTTTGCCCAACTGCGCACGAACGACTGAATTGTAAACAGGCCAATTACACACGAGCGGGTGTACCACAAATACATCAAATACATGCGAATCTTTCTCATGTAACAGAAATGTGACAGTACTAGATGTAATAGATTCTGATTCTGCATTTCCTCCAGAAATTTGGGTTTCTGACACTATCACATCAGAAAGAACAACCAATGCTTGTGAGGCATTCCACTGGGGTTTCGAACTTAACTTTAACAGTGCATATCTACATACAGTATATACAACTTTCTTAACGCTGTCATTCAAACGCAGACAAGCCCTAACATCAGAATGAATGATACAGGTACTTACAAATCTAAATGTGCCTGAGAAAAGCGTAGGCAATGAATTAATTTTAAAATACAGGCAAGAAATTGTCTCAAGATTACATTTCCTAAAGAGTGTTTGTTATTATTACAAGAAAACCAAATAATTTAAATTAATTTAATAATTTTAACTTCTTAACAAATGCCCAGTTCTAATACGGGTATGTAAGTATATTTTAACTCTTTGACAAATGCCCTATATACTAATTTCGACATGTATATTATGACATTGCATTTTTAACTATACCTATGAATGGCAAATAGGACTCTCTATGAATGCTAGCCCAAATCTCCAAAAAAATTGGGAGGAAAATGCATGAATAATCGCCTCGTTCAATTAACCTATTCCCAAAACTGATCGCCGCTTGCAGTCGGGCGCCTTAAAACTGGTAGAAATATATCTCGCGCGCAGTTGAGATCATCCGATTTTCGTGACTATAGGCAAAATTGTTTTTCAACATATGAATAAAATTTAATGTTTCAGGACACCAGAACAAATGCCACGGTAACATCCCCAGAAGAATAAGATCTGTGCGTCGACCATTCCGAAGATGGCAGGAGACTGACAGGTGACTAGGCTCATTGAGTCTACTTGACATACAGATGATGATGATGATGATGATGATGGTGTCTAAGCTTTTTTAATATCGTTATCAGGTAACTGACGACTTTTTTATAAAAAAAAACTACTGGAGTTTCAAGAGAATACTTCAACAGAATTTACACCTTAAAATTATTTATGCTGATGAGCTTCACAGAATGTGGTTTCTTCCGTAGTCCTCGTGATTATACAAGGTGATTAAAATGTTCGGCGACATAGGCAAACTCCGTTATTAGTGCAGATAGATAAAAATGGAAAGAGGGGAAATTTGTTGGAAATACATAGTTTTCAATCTAATGTGCTTTAATTTTCAACGTGAAATACACTGTTATGACTGTACACTAGTACGACACGCCCGCCAATTCCAGTGCTGCCAAATTAGTGGCTTTTCCGCTAGTTCTACCGGAATTTAGATATGTTACCGGGTTTTAGATACGTATTATTTAACGGAGAAAAATAGTTGACATGCAGAGTTCAGCGGTTATTTAACTTCTCACAGTGTAAATAAATATTTCTTTACGTTGATAGCATAAGAATTCAAGGGCGCTTCATTCTTGCCTGGCGGTTTTCCCTGAACTTGTATTGGCAACACTGCTAATAAAATCGTCATCATTTCGTAATTTACCTGATACTGTACGTATCTAAAATCCGGAAGAAATAGTGAAAAAGCCACTAATTTGGCAGCATTGAGATTGGCTGGTGTGTCGTAGGCTACTAGTGTACAGCTTCAACGGTGTATTCTACGTTGAAAATTGAAGCACATTGGATTGAAAACTACGTATATCCAACAAATTTCCCTCTTTCCATTTTTCTCTATCTGCACTAATAACAGAGTTTGCCCCTATGTTGCCAGACTTTTGAATCATCCTGTATGTTGACCGCTGCTGAATCTGAGGTTCTCTAGTTCAAGATCGGCAAAGGTAAATGGATTGTAAATGACTATGAAACCCTTAGCATGACTTCCTCGGGGAAAAATAAAGCTGTGAATCCGTGTCGCAGATTTACAGCATGTAAAAGAATTCTGTCCTGATGGAGGTACAAGGGGAAATTTTATGGGTCAATTCTAGTCAATATTGCATTTCAATGCTGAAAAATCTCTGAAGTTGAAAGGACATTAAATAAATAAAATACTATTAATTAACATAAAAGGCGAAACTTTGTAATAGAGCTTCTGTTTACATAAAAAGTTAATGATTGTAACAAAAATAATATCTTTCTTTAGAAAACACTTTCTTTTTATTCTTAATCTCTAATCCCTATATTGGGTATTATTACCTGTTATGATCATTTTGAGTATTCTTCTACCTTTTCTCCGAACTTCCTACAGCAGCTTGCCTGTTACATTATAATTTTAAAGTTTAGGCCTATTTTTAATGATGATGATGATGATGATGATGATAATAATAATAATAATAATAATAATAATAATAATAATAGTAATAATTTGTATCTTTTACTCATCTTAAATGTTTAATTCCTTCCATCCTCATTTTTTATCAGTCTGAATTTCACAGTTTAAGTTTCAAAGCTGCATGGAACTAAAGTAACTTATCATCACATTATAAGACATTGCTTTCATATGCTTTCTTGTTTTGTTTTCCGCACTACATATAGTTCACCAAGTGTTCTAGATTAACAGAGGCAAAATGATAGACTACCTACAGCTGATGGTAGTGGGGTTCAGAATGAGTCTTTCGAAATATGGGACCAATGGTCGGAGAAGTCATCTTATTGCTGCACCAAATATATAGGGTGCAAGCGAAATAACCTTGCAAATTGAAAGAGACGATAAAGTACACTGAAATGAATAGAAAACCTATATTACGTTTTGCGATTAAATGCATGGTTAATTATAAAATTAAATTTGAAGTTTCTGCAGTCCGGCAACATTGCCTCTAACACATCCTTCTCGTGATACAGATGTAAGAGGTCAACGAACTCGGTGTGTCTCGCTAGGTGAGCCGTTCTCTGGCGCTGTGTTGCAACCAAATCACATAGTGCAGTTGCTTCAAATTACAGGTTTTTTTTAATTAAATTTACACGAAAACCGTCCGGACAAATAAGTTTATTATTTATTAGTTTTCCTATTAATATGGACAAAAATCACGATCCTACTCGCAGTAGTTATCGAATAAGAGGTTGTTAAACATTTGAGAGAAAACATTTTTTTTTTTTTTTCTGAAAAACTATTAACTTTCCACCAATATGGTATTATAGATTTTTGTTACACACAACATGATCTTTTCGCATTGAATGAAATTTTTTAAATGGCTATTGTCCTTAGATACATATAAAACAGAAGCTGTTACCGGAAGCAGATATCGCTTTCTGGTCATAATTTCAGCTGCCTCACATAACCAGTAATTTAGATAATTGTGTGCTGCTAGAAAACGAAGACATTAACGTGTTAAAATTAGACATTTTGCTCAAGGTAACATCGTCAATTGTACAAATGACCGTTAATTTGTTAGTAATTGGTGGCCTATTTAGCTACAGTATTTCAATTTTATTCTTAATTTTGGTTTCGTTTTAGACTTGAGACAATGATTTTAAAATTTGTTTCCTGTGGTGTTGCACGAACGTTTTTTTTTTTATATGTTAGAATCATTTCGGTAAATAATCTGAAACTCACAATGTTGCAAAGGGAAGAACGTGGCTTCACTAAAATTTGTTAAGCCTTCCCAATACACTATTTAATTGACGGTACAAATATTGTTCTTTTCACTTCTATAAAATTCCTTAATGGAGTTCTAGAACTTGGATACAGTAAATATCTACGAATTATTTTATAAAATTAATGTAACACCGCACTGTTAGGATAATGGTACAAAAGATCCTGAATCTATGTAAGAATGAGATTGTTATACATAATTAAGATTTAGATAGTAAATTACGTTACACAAAATGTTACATTGTAGCTTAAAGAAGTTAGAAAAAAGTACATAATTCTAGCAAGCGTAAAGAAATAAGAGAAATCTTCAAATAAAACAATAATGAAGTAAGATATCTTTCAAAAGTAATACTATTTCAGTACTTTCAGCCAAAACCACCGACGTGGCTCAGTTGGTTAAGGCACTTGCCTATCGATCTGAAGTTGCGCTCGGGCGCGGGTTCGATCCCTGCTTGGGCTGATTACCTGGTTGGGTTTTTTTCCGAAGTTTTCCCCAATCTAAGGTGAATGCCAGGTAATCTATGGCGAATCTTCGGCCTCATCTCGCTAAATATCATCTCGCTATCACCAATCTCATCGACGCTAAATAACTTAGTACTTGATACAGCGTCGTTAGATAACCAACTAAAAAGTCTTTTAGCCAAAAAACCAAGCTTTATTTTTCTATAGAAGAAGTTGCAGTCTTTCTAAACAGTCATATTTCAATGTAGTTTAAAAGGCAGATAGAATGACAGCGATGTACGTCATTGAAACTGCGTCCCTTTGGCGAAGTCTGAGCTATAAGAGCCGTTAAGAACGAATTTGTCTAATTTCTGACATATGCCCGTTAAAGAAAAAGTTGAGACATTTGCGGTGTCAACTTAGTGTGCTTTTTTTTTGTCTATGAAGTGTCGTAGATTTACAGAATCCAGCGTTTCAGAGTTACTGTACATAGCGGCTCTATCATCAAGGAAGTTAAAAAATTTGAGATCTATTACTAAGGACTAATTTACAGGACTGGACTCTGTTTTATATTGGTGCACAATAAGTTAATTAAAGATTAACACAATTTTGTTCGGATTTGCTTCCTTTTCCAGATAAAAATTGTTTCATATGAAATATTTCATAGCATGTTTTGGGGACGCCATTGAGTTAATTCTCAATATGCTCAATCAATTTACGAGAGCAGTGTATTATGACAAAAAACGATTGAAATAATTTTAGTTTTGTCCTTCAAATGAGCAGAAATTTGATACGAAAAAATGTAACTTTTCGTTTTGCAAAGGAATTCTAAAATGTTACATTTTTATAAAATGAATATAGAAATTAACTAAAAACTAATATAAGATAAGAAAATGAAATATATGTTGCCAGAATTTCAATATATGAATCACTAGCTCAGTAAAAGTAATGACTCGCGTCACACTATTCCGTCGTCACTTGCTTATCAACGGATTTGACCCTTAAATTGAAATGGTGTTTGCTAGCGAGGTAGGCTGATTTTCTTGCATGACTTATATTTCTTCTTTTTTTCTTATTATAGATCCGTACTAACGGTACTCAAATAAACCAATTCAGTTAAACACAGTAATTCTATTGTAAATACTTTTATGAATATAGCATATACTGAATAAAGAAATTAAGGAAAATGAATAATTGATCATACCGCTCTCCCATTAAAATAGTGTCGTAACTCGATAATTGTGATTTGTAAATATACGCTATTTCCTAGTAAAATATTGCTGTAAAAATATTTTATTAAATAGATACTAAAAACCTTCGATAATTTGCTATTTTATTATTACGTATAATGTCATACCTCGAACCAGTAAAGAGTGTTAAAGAAAATTTACGAAAGTAATATGTGATTTTCGATATAAGACAGTATTTTACTGGGAGTGCGACATATCACATAAATTTCATTAAATTTATTTCATTCTCAATCACATTCACACTGCTTAGAAATAAGAATCAATTCCTTACTTACTTATGACTTTTAAAGGAACCGGAGGTTCATTGCCACCCTCACAAAAGCCCGCAATCGGTCTCTATCCTGAGCAAGATTAATCCCTAGCATCATGTTCCACCTGTCTCAAATCCATTTTAATATTATCCTCCCATCTACGCCTCGGCCTCCCCAAAGGTCTTTTTCCCTCCGGCCTCTCAACTAACACTCTATATGCATTTCTGGATTCGCCCATACTTTCTATATGCCCTACTCATCACAAACATCTGGATTTAATGTTCCTAATTATGTTAGGTGAAGAATATAGGGTCTAATGCTTGCAGTTCTGCCTTCAGTAACTTTCTCCATTCTCCTGTAACTTCATCTTTCTCAGCCCCAAATATTTTCCTAAGCATCATATTCTCAAGCAGCCTTAATCTATGTTCCTCTCTCAAAGTGAAAGCCCAAGTTTCACAACCATATAGAACAACCGGTAATGTAACTGTTATATTAATTCTAACTTTCAGGCTTTTAGAGCAGAATGGATGACAAAAGTTTCTCAACCGAATAATAACAGGCATTTTTCATATTTATTCTGCGTTTGATTTCCTCCCGAGTGTCATTTATATTTGTTACAGTTGCTCGAAGAAATTCGAATTTTTCCACCTATTCAAAGGATAAATTTCCAGTTTTTATATTTCCATTTCCTACTATGTTCTGGTCACGAGACATAATCATATACTTTGTCTTTTCGGGATTTACTTCCAAACCTATCTCCTTACTTGCTTCAAGTAAAGGTCCCGTGTTTTCCTTAACAGTTTGTGTATTTTCTAACATATTCACGTCATTCGCATAGAGAAGCAGTTGATGTAACCCGTTCAATTCCAAACCTTTTCTGTTATCCTGGACTTTCCTAATGGCATATTCTATAGCAAAATTTAAAAAGTAAAAGTGACAGTGCATCTCCTTGCTTTAGCCCGCAGAGAATTGGAAAAGAGTCCGACTTCCTTAAAAATCTAAATATCACAATAATACTCAACCGAAGCATAAACGTTTAACACAATTACAGGAGCCCTAAGAATTCCCTGTCACTTGCTTTGCCTTCAGAGTTTCTTTTAACTTTATACGCTTAACGGAATCGTGTCAGAATTCTTGGACTTGGGCCCAATACGTTGCCAGGTCTCTACTTAGAGTGACAATATGTTAAATTGACATTTTCTGGAAAAAATGTATGCCTCAAGATTTGAACCGATGACCATAATCACTACGGAATGTTACAACTGTGTCTCAACCGTTATACTTATCGTTAGCGGCTGAGTAAAGGCTAAATAATGTAAACTTTTCTCCAAATAAAATAAAACGTTGTCCCTTGTGAGTTTATAGATTGTAACCGGAAGAATCATTAATACGTATCGGTAAAAATGACAGAGTGAACTTTTAGTATTGGACACCGAAAATCCTAGTCGCATGTTTGGTAGCCATTAGTGGAAATAAACTCGACCTAAAAGTGTGACGTCACCAGCCATTATCTGGGGTCGAGAATCGACACGACAACCGAGCATTTTCTCTGTATAGAAACAAAAATTGTTGGTCTGACGTCGGTCTCCGTCAGGTCTTTGCTACCGGCTTCCAATGAAAAGAATAATAACGTACAAAAAATTGTAAATAAAAAATACCGAAAGAGATAAGTTAAATTACATGTTTGTGTACTTGATACACCTAGGACTGGTTGTGCTGGATTCACGCGCAAAGGATTTTTCTGTCCTTTTTGTTTCATTATTACTTCTCTTCTGCATTTTTATTTTCTCTGTCTGTGAACTGATATTTCAGTTGGTCGGCAATCTGCTATGAAAGAGATTAATAGTACTGTTTATTAAGTTGATTTTGTTTTACTGCGATCCTAAAGAATGTTACAGTATATGCCACGTTTATCATCCATTAGAAGAAATATACGTACAACACCGAATAGGAGGACACTTTCCACATGTCCAAACATCGAATCGCTCTTTGAATATTTTAAACGAGTTTTATAATAATAATAATAATAATAATAATAATAATAATAATAATAATAATAATAATAATAATAATTCGTTTATTTAATTTGACAGAGCTAAGACTGGTCGGTCTTTTCTTCCACTGGCCAGACTCTAATTGACTACAATAGCCTCACCTAATATAGTCTAATAAAAAGAAGAATTTACAATAGTGATATGCCAGTAATAGCAGATACTAGAATAAATGTAGATAATAAAAATTTAGATTAGTCGTGTCAATGAAACAATAATAAAAATTGGTGGTACTGGTGGTGGTGATTTGTTTAATCTTACACAACTAAGGCTAGCAGGCCTTTTCTTCCCCAGGCAGACTCTAATTGACTACAATAGCCTCTCCTATTACAATAATAGTTTCTATAATGTGACAGTAATAGTAAATAGGGGAAAAGTACATAATAAAAACTTAGATAAGTAGTGTTAGTGAAGCAATAATAATAATAATAATAATAATAATAATAATAATAATAATAATAATAATATTAATAGTCATAATAATAACAATCGTGAGGTAGTTTAAATATATATCCTGTTATAGGCCTATGCATTGTTTAGTCAACTTTCCGAAGACAGGTCTGAACCTCACAAGTGATACCAACATGGCTCCACTTATGACACACTAAGCCAGGAGATAATGGGTTAGGGTGGCTAGTCCTTTCCCACTCTATTGCATACATCGCCGAATAGCTACAAGCAAAGCCTCGGGTAGATAACATCAACTTGTCACTCAATAGTCTAAATGAACATTTTGTCACTGCTCCACCTGAACCATTACATAAGCAAGAGACTCTTGAATTTCTCAGATCTTACCCCCAACCTGTGTGGGATAAATTCTTCTTTAAATACATTAACCCGACTGACGTAATGAAGACGCTGCGACGTATGAAATCTAAAGCCCAAGTTATAGACAATATAAATATCACTCTCCTGTATAAAATAATAGATGTGATCCTGCCGACCGTCACCCATATATTCAATGCATCTATTATGACTGGGTCCTACCCCTCTCTCTGGAAAATGGCATTAGTGAAACCTTTACCTAAATCTAACACACCTTCTACAGTAAACCAATACAGACCGATATCAATTCTTCCCACTCTTTCAAAAGCATTAGAACATATTGTACATGGACAACTTATGAACTATCTCGACGAACACAAACTCCTTGATGACTATCAATCGGGTTTTAGACATGGACACAGCACTTCTACAGCCCTACTTAAAGTGACTGAGGACATCCGTGAAGCTATGGATAGGGGTGAAGTAACGGCACTAACTCTTCTCGATTTCAGCAATGCCTTTGGTTCTGTTGATATCGACTTGCTTCTTGCAAAGATGAAGGCTTTGCACCTGTCAGACAATACCTTGAGCTGGATGGACTCCTACCTACGTGACCGCCAACAGTGTGTTTCACTTGATAATCAATTCTCCCAATGGAGATGCACAAAGGCGGGAGTGCCGCAGGGCTCCGTATTAGGACCACTACTTTTCTCTATCTACATTAATGACGTATCAAAGAACTTACAGTATTGCCGATATCACCTCTATGCCGACGACCTACAACTTTACATACATTCCAGACCCAATACGATCAATGAATCGATTGACAAGTTAAATTGTGACCTAGCCACTGTCTCCACTTGGGCGGCCAATTTCGGACTCGCACTTAATCCAAGTAAGACTCAAGCCATAATTATTGGACATAAGCGTTTAGTTAACTCCCTTAATAACAGTAATCTTTCAGTTGTTACCCTTAAGAACACGCTAATCCCTTATTCATCTGTCGTAAAAAATCTTGGCTTCTTTTTTGATAATAATCTAAGTTGGAATTTTCAAGTTAAAGAAACGATAAAAAAAATCTGTTCCTCCATTCACTGTTTGAGACGCTTGAGAAACTTCTTGCCCCAGCAACTAAAACTTACCCTAGTGCAAACCCTAGTAACGCCGCACTTCGATTATTGTGACGTTTTGTTAAGTGACCTAAGTTCTGAATTGTCAGTCAAGTTACAGCGAGCTCAGAATATGTGCGTCAGATACGTGTGCAACATCCGACGGTATGATCACATATCACCGTCCTTCGCAAGTCTCTCGTGGCTCCGACTTAAAGAACGTAGAACTTTACACTCTTTGTCTTTACTCTTTCGAATTCTGCACACTTCAACACCAAATTACCTTTCGTCTCGTTTCTCTTATCTATACTCTAACCACGACGTAAAACCAGATCACTTATCTGTGGCACGCTAAGTATACCTCTTCATAGAACATCTTGTTATTCATCATCTTTTACAATATCCACCTCGCGTCAATGGAATTCCTTGTCACAAAGTATTAGGGGCTGCAAGACAATAAACACCTTTAAGAACAGCTTAAAAGATAACCTTATTAGCATTTCACTCCAATCATACTGATTTAAATTATCACTGACTACATTGTTACTTTTTTCTTTAGACATCATCCTGATTGTGCTGTATTTTAATTGTCTCGTAATAATCTCTTTCTATTATCTAATATTATTTGAAATATATTAACATTCTATGTATTTTAGTTTAATTCTGCTACACAGTTTATTTCAGTGTTTAATTAATAGTTCATAGTATTTTGTTGTTTAATTTGTAAATAACTTTTGTATACATGTAACTCTCTTCTAAATCAAATTGTTGGATTCTTTGTTAAGTTCATGCATATGTATATACACTTTTTGCTGGTTGAGTGGAAGAGAAGGCCTTACGGCCTTAACTCTGCCAGCTAAAATAAATCATTATTATTATTATTATTATTATTATTATTATTATTATTATTATTATTATTATTATTATTATTATTATATTACACTAAAAAGACTACAGATGCACACAAACAGTCGTTTTTCCTCTGACACATATCGCCAAGTGAGATGTAGGTACTTCCTGATAATAAGATGTACAGTAGTGGCAAAAGAAACCGGACCGACCCTTGTAGCTGATTTCAGAGCCTTGTTCACTGCAGAGCACGATAGACTGGTAACTAAGACTTTCGCGGTTCGAATCCTGCTTGGAGAGGAAACTGTTTTTGTTCCTTATTCAAATTTATTCTCAATACTTTTCGATAGCTGGTAAAATTCATGTTCTGGGAATAATAAGTTAATTAAGTAGTAAAATATCGCTGCAATCGAAAAGTATTGGGAATAAATTTGAATAAGGAACGAAAAGGAGTTTCCTTCCCAGGAAGGATTCGAACCACGAAAGTCTTAGTTACCAGTCTATCGTGCTCTGGAGTGAACAAGGCTCTGAAATCAGCTACAAGGGTCGGTCCGTTTTTTTCTGCCACAAACCAGAATCTTAATCGAAAGCAGTTATATGCATAAGCATTAAAAATCATAAAAAGTGAAACGACTATTTCTAACGAGAATTAATTTATAAATTATTTCCTCAGTTTATTCTCAAATTATTTTGATGTTAATCTCTGATAATACACGGTAGGGAATTTCAAAGTCGAGTAATAGCTAACATTGAAAGAATATGAGTATGAGGATGTTCGGTGAGAGAGTATGGATAGTAATAGGGAGAGCTATGATCGTGTTTCTAGAACTCTAAATTATGAGGGCTGAATGAATTTTGAAATCGGGACTCGAGATACAGCAGTGGATAAATTTAGTATATGAAAGAGGAAGGAAAGATAGTGGATTCTTCTACCAACTTCTGATGTTTAATACATTAGTTTTGTACATCCCAAAGCGGAAGAGAAGCCAAGTTCATGTGATGTAAACACGTCAGAAATATTATGGAAGGAGTGAACAGGATCATATTTACCTCCCCTTCCTTACATCTATGCCTGTTCTAGACGGAGTCGGAACCTTATTTCGAGGGATGGTGTTACTTGACCATCCGACCAGTATTCACGCACATAATATTATGAACACGTTGCAGTCTCTGCGCCAAAGTAACGCTAAGATCACTGAAGCATTACTATTAGTAGAAACAAGGATAAAAGAAAGCTTTCTTGTTATACTTACTTACTTTACTTATTTACTTACTGGTTTTGAAGAACATGGAGGTTCGTTGCCGCCCTCACATAAGCCCGCCATTGGTCCCTATCCTGAGCAAGATAAATCAGTCTCTACCACCATATCCCACCTCCCTCAAATCCATTTTAATAGTATCCTTCCATCTACATCTCGGCCTCCCTAAAGGTCTTTTTCCCTCCGGCCTCCCAACTAACACTCTATATGCATTTCTGAATACGCCCATATCTGCTACATGCCCTGCCCAACTTAAACGTCTGGATTTAATGTTCCTAATTATGTCAGGTGAAGAATACAATGCGTGCAGTTCTGTGTTGTGTAACTTTCTCCATTCTCCTATAACTTCATCCCCCTTAGCCCCAAATATTTTCGTAAGCACCTTATTCTCAAACACCCTTAACCTATGTTCTTCTCTCAGAGTGAGAGTCCAAGTTTCACCACCATACAGAACAAACGGTATTATAACTGTTTTATAAATTCTAACTTTCAGATATCTTGACAGCAGACTGGATGATAAAAGCTTCTCAACCGAACAATAACAGGCATTTCCCATATTTATTCTGTGTTTAATTTCCTCGCAAGTATAATTTGTATTTGTTACTATTTCCCCCAGGTTTTTACATTTTTCCACCTCTTCAGAGGATACATTTCCAATTTGTATATTTCCATTTCGTACAATATTCTCTTCCCGAGACATAATCATATACTTAGTCTTTTCGGGATTTACTTCCAAACCTATCCTTTTACTTGTTTCAAGTAAAATTCTCGTATTTTCCCTAATCGTTTGTGGATTTTCTCCTAACATATCACGTCATCCGCATAAACAAGTAGCTAATGTAACCCGTTCAGTTCCAAACCATGTCTGTTATCCTGCACTTTCCTAATGGCATACTCTAGAGCGAAGTTAAAAAGTAAAGGTGATAGTGCATCTCCTTGCTTTAGCCCACAGTGAATTGTAAACGCATCTGACAGAAACTGACCTATACGGACTCTGCTGTATGCTTTCTTGTTATAGACAGCGAAAGACCCTGAGGACGGCGTTTTGTTATAGTTACCATCTCACGAGACATTCGGCACTAAGTAGCAGCAGGGATGTCAGTCCTACGTGCTGGCCGTCCTTTCTGCAAAGGAAACAGACTCGTATTTATTTCTGTTAATAACCGAGTGAACTCCAGGATCATAGTGGGGCCTGAAGGATTACAGTTAAATCAGTGAAAAAAAATCCGTGACTCCATCGAGAATCGAACTCGCGACCTTCCGGCTTGTAGCGTCAACGCCTTAACTGTGGCGTTACTGCGCGCCCTTGTCAATACAAACAGTAAGAAATTAAAATTAATTTTGAAGTAAAGGTGGTTAGCCTGGAAACTCAGGTCATTTTGTAATTATTTTATTGGCTGGCTGTTCTATTTCTCTTTTGTTTACCATTGTTATGGATATTCATTCTTTCTAGTTTTCAATAAAGCCATTTTGGTATAGAGTTAAATTTATTAAAAGCTGTTATTAATTAATTGTGTACCCACTGCCGTGACACTAGATCCTATTAGGCTACTAAAATATTATTTTCACTTATCGTTAGCGAAGGAAAATAGATGTGTCGCAACTCAAAACTCAGACTACATGCAGTAGAGGTATATTGCTAACTTTCATGTCACAGTTTATATACCAATGCCTATTATAATCTTTGTTGTACAGTTGTTGAAGATTTGTATTTGCTAGATATTATCCAAACCCATCTGCAAAAAAAAAAAAAAATCAATATGATTTAAAATGAGATTAAGATGTGTTTCAATGCAGATTTTAGCAGGGAATGTGTTAAACTGCTCGTTTGGAGTTAAACTGCACTTTATCTGCCTTGACGTTAGTAGTAAATTCACCGTTTGCAGTATAACTGCACCAGTTTTTCGCCTTTTTTTGAAAAATAAGGTTTTGGAATAAAGCGCAGTTTCATTGCAGTATGCTGCAACAATTCCATTGCATATTGTAAATTGTTAGCGAGGATTTAATTGCATGAATCTTGTAAAAACTGAAATCAGAAACCGCCTTTCAGTAAAAGAAGAGTTACCACTCTGCTAACAATAAATCTTGAAGGATCTACTCGTAAATAATTTTATTTCCCAAGTGATTTCAGTACTTGGAATGCTCATAAAAATATATGTATTTTAATGTGTTGAAAATTCACCACTAATTGATTTTAAATATCGTTCTAATGATTTAATTACACACACCTAGAGTACGGTAAGATGAGTTGAAAGTAATAATACTCCAGGAAGTAAATTACAGTACATACCACAGTCTAGTATATACAGTCGCGAAGCTCAATACGTAGTAAATATGCAAACATTAGGTAGTTGCTCACCACTAGGATCGCTAATATCGCCTCATTACAGGCAATGCAAAATAGTACCGTCACAGTCTATTGTTTCTAGCATCCTCAAAACTCAAACTTCGTGACTGTATATAGTAGACTGTGTACATACTTTTTTTTCTTCTGGAAGCTTATTCATTTTATCTTTCTGTAAAGTGATTTAGAATATTGCACAAACTTTTCGCAATTTGCACAAATACAATTTTTATTTGCGCATTTTCGCGACAATGATTTATTTTCTAGCTTAAACCATGATTCGAACCCGCAATTCTGACTTCGCTTATTGTTAAAGTTGCATCACAACTTCAGGCACGTCACGCAAGCAATACAATATCAAATATCCAAAAATCTAAGGTCAACACCATTATAGTGGGTTAATTGTTAGCTTATGAAAAGAGTTTATCTCATAAAGATCAGAATGTGCCTGAGTGACAAACATTCTGATTATTAAACAATAAGTCCAGAATTCTATTGGCTTCTGTAAACGTAACTTTTTGTTAGCAAAACGGATATTCTACTGTCGGAAGCGGGGTAAGCCCGCGGAGCCGTTTGTCCCTACTGTGAAATGAAAATGAAGCAAGCGGCCGATACATCATGTGCGTGTCATAGCTATAACACTGCAATTCGTTTCAATCATGTTGCCGTTATTGTTCTCTGCTTTTTTCCTGAAGGAACAAATCTTTCTTCCTAGCCTTATTGTGAGCACACATTTGCTTTCAGCCGTACTGTGCTTCTTTTCCATCAGAGTGATCCAGAAGTGAGAAGTTGTAAAAAAATCGGATCAGATACCTTTGTAGGCAGGCAGATGTTAAGTATTTCCTCCTAGAATAGAAAAATTGAAATTTATCCTCCGTTGTTACTGAAACGTTAATATTTTTGGCTGAAATTTATATCTATTACATTACATATTATTCTGGTTGGATGATCGTTCACCTCTGCTTCGGCATGTGGCCGTGAGGCCAGCAGCCGGCTGGTCGGTCTTGGTCCTTCGTGAGCTGTAGCGCCACGGATTATTATTATTATTATTATTATTATTATTATTATTATTATTATTATTATTATTATTATTATTATTATTACTACTACTTAACATATTACCAATTCACGCGATAGACCATCAGTCTATTCTGGATTTCACTTGTGAATAGTATTTTGACTCTTGCACTATATTTTTTTTCTTATACAGATCCTTTAATGTATAGCTATATTCTATTGCTGGTATTCTGCTAATATCCATTCTCTGTATATGTTTATTCCATTCATGTATGTAATTCAAATGTGTTGTGGCTGTAGATTTTATATTTAGCTCGTTTCATTTCATACTGTGTCGATTCTGAAGTACGTATTATATTTATGCACGAAATGTCTTATTTAAAAAGTTGCCATTAAGTTTCGATGATTTCTGTTTAATGTTCAATTTTCACTTTCATACAAAATAACTGATAGAATCGTTGATTAAAAGATTGTATCTCTCCGACTTTCATTTAAACATCTCTTTGTTATATAATGCCACATACATGCTTGGATCTACTTAGAACATTTCTGTGTTGTTTGGGTAAGGGGAGATAAGTCATAAAAATTAGTTTGGAGATAAATGAAAATTAAACTTGGGACCCTTGTAGCAAATAATTTTCTACACAAATAAATCACATCAAATGCCAGAATTCCTTAGAATTTTTCACACTTACTTGTATAATTTAACTTGTGTGTTCATTTGGGGAACAAAATTCCATCTTCACAAAAAATGACATCCCCCTTTACCCGAACACCACAGATTTTATACATCTTTGTTGTTTTTTCATAACCTAAACAATTATAATACACTTGCTCAATATTCTCATAATATTAAAAAGATTAAGTTATGCAAATCTACCTTTCAGGTAAAGCTCCCTGTGAAGCAGACTTAAATAATTTCAAGGAAAAAATTGTTCCGGGGCCGGGTATCAATCTCGGGATCTCTGGCTGACCGCACTAGGGAATTTCACCCGACACCGTCTCAATTATTCAAGATTAAGTTATGTTCTGGTTTTGTTCTGATTACATTAGGCCTATATTATATTGAATTTATTTCTTATTATATTTTGGCGGTCGGGTATCTCAGCGGGCAGAGCATCTGGCTACGAATTGGAATGTCCGGGGTTCGAACCCGGATAGTGACGGGATTTTCTCGTTTCTAAACTTCCAGTACGTCCCGAGGTTCGCTCAGCCTCCTATCAAATTGAGTATCGGGTCATTCCCGGGGGGAAAAGGTGGTCGGAGCATGGTGCCGTCCACACCACTTCATTCCAGTGCAGAGGTGAAGAAAGCATGGGGCTCTACCTCCATGCCTCGCAAGTGTCTTCTCAGCTTTATTTTATATTTTACAATACATTACATTTCTTATTGTATTATATTGTGTTGTGTTGTGTTGTATTGCATTATATTAATATCTTGTATTGTATTGTAACATATATTATATTATATTATATTATATTATATTATATTATATTATATTATATTATATTATATTATAAATTATGCATTGGATAGTATTGTATTAGCCTCTTTTTAACTTCGCTCCAGAATATGCCATTAGGAAAGTTCAGGATAACAGAGGGGGTTTGGAATTGAACGGGTTACATCAGCTTCTTGTCTATGCGGATGATGTGAATTTGTTAGGAGAAAATCCACAAACGGTTAGGGAAAACACGGAAATTTTACTTCAAGCAAGCAAAGAGATAGGTTTGGAAGTAAATCCCGAAAAGACAAAGTGTATGATTATGTCTCGTGACCAAAATATTGTACAAAATGGAAACATAAAAATTGGAGATTTATCCCTCCAAGAGGTGGAAAAATTCAAATATCTTGTAGCATCAGTAACAAATATAAATAACACTCGGGAGGAAATTAAATGCAGAATAAATATGGGAAATGCCTGTAATTATTCGGTTGAGAAGCTTTTGTCATCTAGTCTGCTGTCAAAAATCCGAAAGTTAGAATTTATAAAACAGTTATATTACCGATTGTTCTGAATGGTTGTGAAACTTGGACTCTCACTTTGAGAGAGGAAGAGAGATTAAGGGTATTCGAGAACAAGGTTCTTAGGGAAATATTTGGGGCTAAGAGAGATGAAGTTACAGGAGAATGGAGAAAGTTACACAACGCAGAACTGCACGCATTGTAGTCTTAACCTGACATAATTAGGAACATTAAATCCAGAAGTTTGAGATGGACAGGGCATGTAGCACGTATGGGCGAATCCAGAAATGCATATAGAGTGTTAGTTGGGAGACCGGAAGAAAAAAGACCTTTCGAGAGGCCGAGACGTAGATGGGAGGATAATATTAAAATGGATTTGAGGAAGGTGGTATATGTTGTTAGAGAGTGCATTAATCTTCCACAGGATAGGGACCGATGGCGGGCTTATGTGAGGGCGGCAATGAACTTGCGGGTTCCTTAAAAGCCATTTGTAAGTAAGTAAGTAAGCTGTATTGTCTTAGCCTATATTATATTATGGATGTTAAAGTATGTATATAGTTCTACTGCACGAAGAAATATTGATGGGAGCGTACTAAATTCATATTCATGTTATTTACAATGTACATCTCCCGTAATTGAATTCGTCGTTAAAGGTAATGGATTAAAATATAATAGAGAAATGTGTTCAACTGCAGAAGATGTAACTGTTCATAGATGCAAAACCGTCGGATGTTTGCTCAAGAGTCCGGAATGACTGGTTGATGTGAATGGTCACGGTGCGAGAGCCGAGTTCGGCGTCCAACTTGGAGAAGCAGGTGAAGCGAATCCCACGTCGGGACTCAACTACTGTAGTTTGATGGACGGAATTTACCAAGTCGTAAAGATTGACTTCCCCTTCCTCTGCTTTATCCCACCGGATCGAGGGTTACTGGACCCGAGAGAGTGAAAGCGTTCACAGACTTCACCACGACAGCTTCCCCGTGGGCTGGAGTTCCTTCGAACCATCCTCAGGACAAGGACGATAAGAAAGTCCGAGTGTTTATAGTAGCTTTTTTGAAAACATTTTTGTTCAACCTGAATTTAGTCACTTAACAATGGGGACACGATTGATTTTCTAGTACATGTTGTGAATTTTGTGATGATATTTTTTTACACCGGCGAAGGTTTAGGCTTTAGAGTAATTCGATTTCCCGTTTCCATTCCATTTCACACAGATTCTGTTTGCTCTAAAGAGACGTCGCTATAGAAAGCCGTGGTTGCAAGATTTAAAAGCTTAATTTTATATCAGAGTCAAAGTGAGAAATTGAATTTAACATCTAAATCGTTACTATAAATTTCTACGACTGGTTTGAAGATTAAGAATACTGACTTACTCTTCTGAAATCTTGACAGTACCGGTAACGAAAAGACATGAACAGAAAGTAATAACACTAGTCTGCATTTTGAAATTCTTTTCTGTTGTTTTGCATTTTATAGCCTATGCGATTCTGGTAAGAAATTCTCCACCCTCTCTGTATATAGTAATCCAGTAGCTAAAATACAGACTTATTTGGTTTTGGTGTTTATTACGTGAAGATTAATTTTTGGTCCTACAGAATTTATCTCTTATGGTAACAATGGTTATTAGAAGAGAAAAATTCGCTCCGGAGCTGGGGATCGAACCCGGGTGTTTGGTTCTACGTACCAAGCGCTCTAACCACTGAGCTACACCGAAGTTCAATCCACAACACCGGATCGAATCCCTCTCTTCTAGTGTTTTTCCCTTTGTGGCCTTACTCCATGTTCGGCATATATGTTGACATAATATTATATTAAGTCAACTGCCAACATACAAGGAACGCACTCAATTGAGTGACTTGGTGGCCGGGATTCCACAATACATGCACAGTACATATATGTCCTTAATAATGTAATCTTTAAAATATACTATTTGAATAGTATTTTTTTGTTAGTATCATAAAACAAATTTTTAATTAGACTATTAAAAATCACTATACTTAAAATTAATAATTTCTGTAAAAATAATTGAAATTTTTATATCAGTATTATAATAGGCTAACGTTCTACTTTCAACATACTTGAATTTTTTAAAATCTATACAAAATTACAGCTTTATGACATAATCCATTTTTTAGAAACATGCAAATTTAAGGCAATTTTTTACATGGTATGTAATAGTAGGTAAAGAAAAACTATGTATATAAAAGTTATGTCTCACCCTTAAAATATTGAAATACGTTGTAAAAATTACATTTTTCATTTGCAGTTTAAGTATTTTTTTATTTATTCATAGTTTTCTGCCAAAGGACAGGTATTACACTGCAAACGCAACATTCTCCAATCTTCCCTCTTTTCCGCCTTCCTCTTATTCACCTCTTACGATCGATATTATAGCCTATCTTAATGTTGTCTATCATCTGATATATTCTTCTGCCCCGAACTTTTCTACCGGTCTTTATTCCCTCCAGTGCATCCTTCAGTAGATAGTTTCTTCTTAGCCAATGACCCAGCTAGTTTCTTTTTCTCTTCCTGATCAGTTTCAACATTATTCTTTCTTCACTCATTCTTTCCAACCAGCTTCGTTTCTTATTCTGTCTGTCCAGTTCACACGATCCATCCTTCTCCACATCTAACTTACATTTTAAATGCTTCTAGTTGTTTCTCTTCACTTCGTCGTAATGTCCATGTTTCTGCTACATACAATGCCACACTCCACGCAAAGCACTTCACTAGTCTCTTAGGATGCTATTCATAGACATTTCGCTAGCCCGCGCTACGAGCGTGCTAAACTAGCCCCGGCTATCGACTGATTATTTGTACGGGATTCATATCATATCATATCGCTAACACTGGTTTATGAATACGAGAAACGTTAGTTCGCTGATCATCCACCGGAAGCCCGCGCTAAGAATGTCTATGAATACGGCCCTTAGTTTTTTTTTTTCTACAGGTCCGCAGAATATTCTCCTCTTTTTGTTACAAGCTTCCTTTGCCATTTCTATCCCTCCTTTTGACTTCCTGGCAGCAGCTCATATTATCACTTATGGTAGGCCTAAACCTAAGTACTGTCTCATTTCGAATTCGTACGTTTACCTTCTTTATTTTTCTTCAGATAGCCATGATCTTCGTCTTGTTTGCATTTATCTTCATCCCATATTGCTCATGGCTGTCTTTAGCTTCAGTAGTCAGAGCCTATCTCTCAGTTTTATCTCCTCTTCTACTAACAGTGCCATAACATTAACTAATGTTTCGTATTTTTTATTCTTCTTCCTCTTGTTATTACCCCTCCCATATTCTGAAAACAATTCTTCACCAAATATTCTAAGTAGATGTTGAACTGGGTAGGTAATAAAGGACATTCTTGTCGTAATCCTCTATATTCAACTTTCTTCTGACATTTCTTATCATATTCTGACTTTGACTTGTTTCTTATAAAGATTACTGAATATTCTCCTCTCTTTCAAATCCACATCTATTTTCTTCAGGATCCCCATAAGTTTATTTCAACCCACACGTCAGAGACCTTATCAAGTCCACAAATACTACATACACTTCTTTATTTTTTTTAAATATTAGCATATTTATAATTATTTTTCATGAGTTCGCTGGTGAAACTTAGAAAATCACTCTGTATATCTCATTCCACCCTGCCATCCACATTACATTCTTGCGTCCTTCCTCGAAGGATAAATTTTCGAAGTGTAACAAAAGTCAATTAATACAACACTGATATCCTTGGAAATGGCTTTGTGATGTCATAACATAGAAGACTCGTAAGAAAGAATGGCTCGACTCCAATGAGGGTTGCAGTCGGGTTATAAAATATTTTATATTCATCTGATAACACAGATTCTCTTTTAAGGAACAAAATATGTACCTTTCTTCGCATAAATGTAACCAAATTTAATGTTTCTTTTATGTTCGTATGTGTTGGATTAGGTCGATTATCGATTAAGACTGTTCCTTACTGAAACGTAAGGAATTATGGAAACAAATAATAATTAAGATTCTGCTTCATTAAAAAGGTACATGTTGTTCTTTGAAATGAGAAAGAATTGATATGATATTGAATATGAAATGTAGACAAATGCACACTTTTTATGTCTGTTTACGATATGAATGAAGAATAGTCTTTCTACACTATGTAGAAATAAAAATATAATCGTCAAATAACGTGTATTATCAAGTAATTGTCCACGCCTGTGGAGTAACGGTTAGCACGTCTAGCCGCGAAACCAGGTGGCCCGGGTTCGATTCCCGGTCGGGACAAGTTACCTGGTTGAGGTTTTTCCGGGGTTTTCCCTCAACCCAATATGAGCAAATGCTGGGTAACTTTCGGTGTTGGACCCCGGACTAATTTCACCGGCATTATCACCTTCATCTCATTCAGACGCTAAATAACCAAAGCTGTTGATAAAGCGTCGTAAAAATAACCTACTAAAATAAAAAAAAATCAAGTAATTCTCTTCAATTATTTTTTCCTAAAATTTTTGACCGAAAATCACTACGAGGAGGGGATTATGCGAGTATATATTCTGCAGAATAGTGTATATTTATAAAGGCAAATACAATTTGCTCATTCGATTTCATTATGAAACTTAGCTCCAAGTCTCGGTTCTTTTATCTGGCTGGAAAAATAAGGATAGTGAAGACTTATACAGAGTGAGTCATAAATATGTTTGGAAAACGCGTGAGCGTGCGCCTAGATCAAAAATAAGAACAGCTCCTTATATGAAAATTTGACGGAAAATGCTTATTTATTGAAAAAAAAATAGTAATAGTGACTTTTGTTTTCATAAGTTTTTGTTTTTTTTTTGTTTTAATTTTGTACCAGTGCTTGTTTACAAACAACACAGTGACAAGACAGTAGTACACTGTTTTTGTTTTGATTGGACGTGGTGGTCCAGTACCTTGGCCACCCAGATCACCTGACCTTACTCCATTAGATTTTTATCTTTGGGGTCACTTGAAGGCTGTCGTCTATGCAACACCAGTGAATGATGCAGAGGGGCTACTGCAACGTGTTGAAAATGCATGCCAATTGATCCGTGATGACAACATGGTGTTTGAGCGAACTCGCCAGTCGTGTGTACGTTGTGCTCAGGCATGTGTAAACAATGGAAGGGGACACATTGAGTACCTTTTGTAAACATTAAATGACAAGATTCCATACATCTACTTGTGACACAACAAAAAGAAGAACAAAAACAAAGTATGACCATTTCTTCAATAAATAAGCATTTTTCGTGAAATTCTAATATAAGGAATTGTTCTTATTTTTTATCCAGGAGCACGCTCACGCGTTTTCCAAACATACTTGTGACTCACTCTGTATAAACAAATACATTTACAAGACAAAAATGATTTATTAGATTTCTAAGATACTTGTAACTTAAAAATATATGTATTTCAAATTAAAATATGTAACACCTGAGTTCCTTCAAAACAATTGAATACCCACTGCTGAATCACAAACAATGACCTTTCACGTTTTCTTCTCCTCCCTAACGTAACACTCTATTGTACCACATTGATAGGTATCCTCACTATTTCCACACACGTCTAATACAGGCAACACTTTATCTTGTTCATTTTCACTATTCCACAACATGTCATCCTCGGACCCATCAGTAACACAGGAAATTGCAGTTTTAAGTTCTTCTTAATAACTTTCTCGGTGATCAGGCTCCATGCTTGACTTATCCATTCATATACACCGTGTTCCGCTTATAAGTATAACAAAAGAAATAGCTATAACTTCTGAATTAATACAAGTATATAGTTGAAACCAACTGCTACAAAGAATGAAAACTGGGAATTTTTGTTACCTTATGTTCCATAAACCTCAACATGGCTTCCATTGGTGGCACGGGAAATATCCAACCGGTATTCAACCTCGACCCAAGTGTTATGAAGCATCTGTGGTGTAACATTGTTGGCAGCAGCATAAATTCTTTCTTGTAAGTCTGCCAAATCACGTACTGGCGTCCTGTAGACCTGGTCCTTAACAAACCCCCACAGGAAAAAATCAGGTGGTGTTAGATCTGGTGATCTGGCAGGCCATGTGATGTACGGTGATCCTCTTCCGATCCATCTTGCAGGGAATTGTTCGTCTAAGAATGTGCGAACCATGTTGGCAAAGTGTGGTGGAGCCCCATCTTGCTGGAAAATTGCTCCATCTGGGAGTTGTGGCACAGCATACAGTTGCAACATATCCAGGTACGTGTTTGCAGTGACTGTCTTTTCAGCAAAGAAATAGGAACCAATGATTCTGTCACGCATGATCCCACACCAAACATTCCATTTAGGGGAATCCCGTTGGTGTTCAATTACGACACTTGGATTTTCCGACCCCCAGATGCGACAATTGTGTCGGTTTACTTTTCCACTGACGTGGAAGGTTGCCTCATCTGAGAAACAGACTCGAGTTAGAAATGTGTCGTCATCGTCCACTTTATCCAACATTGTTTCTGCAAAGCGTTTTCGTTCCAGTTTATCATTCGGCGTAATCATCTGATGAAGTTGCAGCTTGTACGCTCGCAAACGCAATCTTTTATGGAGCACTGTATGCACTGTTGTTGGTGGGATGTTCAACTGCACACTAGCCTGTCGAATGGATTTCCGCGGGCTTCTCTGAAATGCCTCGCGAATGCGTTCGACATTTTCGTCAGACACTTTACGCTTGGAATGTTTACCTGCATTAGACAACAAACTTCCTGTTTCTCTGAGCTGCCTATCCCATTTCATTATTGAGACGTACGTCGGTACAGCTTCCCTCCGTCTAAGATTGTACTGACGGCGAAACAAGCGCTGTACACGAATTATGGATCTATGTTCTGCTAATGACAGCACACAAAAGGCTTTCTGCTGTGGCGTCCACATGCTGACTGACTAAAGATACGATACGAATTCTCTTATTTAATGATCTGCGCATGCGTGAGTCTTCTAAAAATAAGTAACAACAATGGATTAAAACTTCCCAATTTCCTCTTTACAATGGTACCAATCTTAACCCATTTGCATGCATTGTTATGAAATTATAACTATTTCTTTTATTATACTTATAAGCGGAACACGGTGTATTGTTGGTATAGACGGCTTCTAACGGTACTTGCAGTGGAGTTTGAAAGAGAGACGAAATAGGAATAGATAACACAATTTAGATGCATCAAGTACAGGTCTATTGTTAGCAGATCATTAATCCTGGGCCCTCTCACTCGAAAATTTACGGGTTGCAAAAAAAATGCCGTAGAAAACTTTCCACCACAAATTGTTAGGAAGGGAGGGGAATATGCGATGTTTAATTTAATTTCAATATTTTTTAAGACTTAGGGTGAGAGAATACTCGAATATGGGGTTTATGCGGTAAAATAGGTACAATGATGATTAGATCTGCCCTGTTTCTAATTTTTTATTTTATAATTTTTGGCGTGTTTGATGCTTCAAAACTGATTTCCTCTTCGATAACATTTGCTAATAAATGACTTTATTTTGGTCTTTACCTCGAGATTTTTAAGCTCTAAGACTACGCGATTGAACTGGGACAAATGTCGTGCAAGCTAGGAGCCCAAGCAGATTGTATTAGTGCTAGTACTTTTTATAAGTACATGTTCTTCTTGTACATTTACTTTATTTATTGAAGTTGTTCATTTTAAACAGAGCCTGTAGACGTTCTGAATTCATTCTGTGTTTAAGTTGCTTGTAGTTTTCAATTGTTTTCACTGCTGCTGCTGACTATTATTATTATTATTATTATTATTATTATTATTATTATTATTATTATTACAGAGACAATGCTGTACGTATCGTCTACTGAACAAGATATCTAGTGAAATTTTTCTGTTTTGGACAATGATGAGTCAACAGGATCTGAAATTAAAAAAATTAAGAATCAGTGACGCAAGAAGAGTGATTGATATGCTAAATTCAGTACTTTGAAACAACAATATTCTTTACAACACAAAAAGGCATACAGTATGTACCAGGCCTTTGTCCAGAACATTGTTTTATAAGGGGCAGGAACATGGAGAATTAATTTGCAGCAGGCGAGAAAACTATTAGCCTCTGGGATGGACCTTTGGAGAAGGACAGTGAGAAAATCAAGATGGAATAAGATTCAGAACACAATATACGGGAAATGTTAGAAGTTAAATGAAACGGCGAAAAAAAATGGATTGACGAAGTAAAGAGAAGCATGCATGATCATGGGCTTACAGAGGAAGATGCGGCTTGAAGAGATTTATGAAGAACTGAAATTAAGTTTGGGTGAAGGAAAACCATTATTTATGGAATATCCCTGTTAAAATTATTATTATTATTATTATTATTATTATTATTATTATTATTATTATTATTATTATTATTATTACTATTACATATGAAAATGACAACATCGTACTAATATCCTATTTACTTCTGATAAGCATTGATAGTCTATATATTTTGTAAAT
Source organism: Periplaneta americana (assembly GCF_040183065.1). Taxonomy (NCBI): domain Eukaryota; kingdom Metazoa; phylum Arthropoda; class Insecta; order Blattodea; family Blattidae; genus Periplaneta; species Periplaneta americana. The sequence goes on from NC_091118.1 coordinate 151,184,392, forward strand.
ACGTAAATAAATAAGTATAAAACGATTGAACAGTATTTGCAGACAAGATAAGAACCAAGCATTGATTTTCGAAAAATAACGAAATAGTGGTCAGTATTATAATTTGTTTTATTATTATTATTATTATTATTATTATTATTATTATTATTATTATTATTATTACATATGATAATGACAACATCGTACTAATATCCTTTTACTTCTGATAAGCATTGATATATATTTTGTAAATACGTAAATAAATAAATATAAAACGATTGAACAGTATCTGCAGATAAGATAAAAACAAAGCATTGATTTTCGAAAAATAACGAGATAATGGTCAGTATTATACTTTGTTATTATTATTATTATTATTATTATTATTATTATTATTATTATTATTATTATTATTATTATTATTATTAGTGTTACTATTTTATTACCATTACTTACTACGTAGTCCTATTGCAAAACGGCATACGTAAAAAGAAAAGTCTTATTTTTTTCAGATATGTGAAATCTAATTTCCCCTATGTCAGTCTCCAACTCCATGTAACTCTGTAAGTGCTTAAAATCTTTTAAAAACCTGTTTGCTTCTCTGTGGGTTTAAATTTTTTTATGACTTCTTTTCGCGTATTATGTTATGTTGTTTCTCTTTTTTTTTTTTCCTCTCCCGAGCTTATTCCGTTTTCTTCATCTCCTCACCTCGGTGCTGATGATTTATCACTGACTTCTTCAACCCTCATTCATCACTCTACATTTTGACTACCTTTTTCTAGCCCATTGACCAAGCGAGGGTAGGGGGTTCTTTGTACGGTGTTATTATTTGTGTTTCTATGTATTTGGCTACGGTTGAATTGAGCCGGTGAGGTATAGGGTTGGAATACACTGCAGTGCAGGAGTTCCGTCTTTAGTGTTGAAGATTGTACGAGATACATATTTGCAGTGACGTAACTGTCACGCTTGCGGCCTTAATCCTAAGCTCCTACTTACTTCCACAGTGATGAGTTTTTTTTTTTTTTTTTTTTTTTGTTCATTTTATGTAAGAGGAAAAATATAAGATTTTTGTTGGTGACTCTGCACTATTCTTTCAGATATAAATTTGTTGTATTGAGTAATCTACTTGGTTTGCGTGCATTATTTAAACTATTTTGGAAGCGAATAGTGATTAACAGAAAAACTGTCTCTAAATTACCCATGTATTAAATATAAATAAATTTTATGTCCTGATAGAAGGCATAAAAGTATGAGGTGTAATGTCTCTCTCACATACAGAGTGTACACGATATGAACTGTTAAAATTACATACAGTACATATCGGCCTACTAAACAGTGAAATTTAATTATCTTTTGTGCGAGATCGTGCGTATTTGCTTGGTTTCCGCACAAAACCAATCCGCGGAAAGTCTAAAATTCCACATTCAGTATTCCCAACCTAACACACATAACAATTTCCCTCTTCTTACCGCTTAAGTGACATATTGATTTTACTGCTGTAGGCTTTTAACATATTATTTTTAGAGACGTTCAATTTAGTAATAATTATAAATTGGAAACTTACCACTGCAATTTCACCTAAATTGCACTGTTAATTATTGTTTTTAAATATTTTCAAAAATTAAGTAAATTCTACAACTCCACTAAAATTACTGCATTCGTGATGCAAGTAACATTAAGGAAGCCGTGAAAAAATCAACAAGATTCCAGACTCATCATAGACTGGGGGGAAAAAAAAGACAGACGTATATCACGGCCTGCTGGAGTACAGTAAACACAGAAAACATTTTAAAGCAACAATGTTGAAGATAGATATTTTTGTTTTGCAAATTTGCCGTCATTGAACAGAAACCAAGATGGAGATTTCATTGCAACTAATTAGAAATTCCTCTTTCAGGTATGTAATAAACGATCTTCGCACAAATTAATGTGCGATACACTACGTTTCGCTTTTCAAACTTTTCCTCGAACATGAAAACTTCAACATACCGCTCTTGTAACGCATATTACTTTTATACTTTCATTTTTAACCCTTAACAGGAAATGTGTGTCTTTCAAGTACATATGTACTTCCGTTGTGTTCTGTTGGCAAAACCGACCCAAATAATTTCTTGAGTTCCTGAATAGCTTCTTATTATTTAGTTTTACGTGCGAAAGTGTGATTTTTTTTTTTTTTTTGTGATCTTCTCTGTGTGAACATTTGTAACGATTTTCTGAAAACCTACAGTGTATGACAAGTACTAATTTACGTTATTTTAAATATTATTGCGCATATATGAAGGGTTCACAGCCATAGTAGGCCAAGCGCCATTTATTAAAAACGGAAAAAAACAAGAGTTAAAGATAAGTGAATACCATAGTTTAATGACGAGTGACATATCATTTAGTTTTAATGTGTATGCTTTATATTACTTGTTATATGTTTCCATTGAATTATGGAAATAACTTAATTTAAGTCTGGCTACGGACTGGAAGGTCGGGGGTTCGATCCCAGGTGGTGACAGGATTTTTTCTCGTTGCCAAACTTTCAGAACGGCCCCGAGGTTCACTCAGCCTCCTATGAAATTGAGTACCGGGTCTTTCCCGGGGGTAAAAGGCGGTCAGAGCGTGGTGCCGACCACACCACCTCATTCTAGTGCCGAGGTCATGGAAAGCATGGAGCTCTACCTCCATGCCCCCCAAGTGCCTTCATGGCATGTTACGGGGATACCTTTCACCTTTCCACGGTTTTAGTACATGGCGCTTGGACCACTATGGTTCTGGAGTGATATTTTTCTTGGGAAAGTTATTACTTTTTTAACTTTTAGTGACTTTGAGCATGAAATATAACAAATTAATTTATAGAACTTACTAGTTTCAATTTCATAGCATATTTTATGCATTGAGGAAATGGGTGCCCCTTGTATACTTCAGGAAGTAAAAGACATAAAGAAGAGTCTGTAAATGCAACTCATCCTGATTTTGAGAAGAAAACTGAAAAAAATTTTGGAAGTGAAAATAAACGAGGAGTTAATTATTCTCGTCAGATGATTCCGATATCGACCCTTGTTTCCTCCTGACCAAGATGATCCATCTAACGGAAGTGAAATGTTATGTTTTATTTAACGACGCTCGCAACTGCAAGGGTTATATCAGCGTCGCCGGATGTGCCGGAATTTTGTTCCGCAGGAGTTCTTTTACATGCCAGTAAATCTACTGACATGAGCCTGTCGCATTTAAGCACACTTAAATGCCATCGACCTGGCCCGGGATCAAACTCGCAACCTTGGGCATAGAAGATCAGCGCTATACGAAAGTGAATATGATAATAGGTATAGGTCAGATTTTGAGAAAGGTGTGAGTTCAAGTGGGGGAGCAAGTGTAAATGTAGATAATCTGGGCACTTCAGATGTTGATGAAGCTCTTATTTACACTCAAAAAACGGTTCTGTTTGGAAGTCAAAAGAACCACCAAGAAACCAACGTGTTCTTCTGAAAACTATAATAGAGGAATGTCTGATTTAACCACCCATGTAAGAAATTTAGGAAAAAATCCTAACAAAGATGTTTAGTCGACCTTATTTGATGGTGAAATTATTGAAGAAATTACATCATGGACAAATATGAAGTTAGAAGCTAGAAACGGAATTCATACAAAACAAAAATCAAGCTACTAACCTACTGATGTGTGTAGCAAAAGTCCTTATTGCTCTTCTAATGTTATGTTCCATTTACAAATCTTGACTCGACATAGGTTCACTATTTTCAACGGACAGTTTGGAACGAACTTTTTTCTGTCTGTAAAAAGATCCTAAACACTTTTACTTTGTAAATTCAGAAACCAGAGATACGCGAAACAAAAAAGACGAGAAAACAGGAACACAGGATACAAATATGTAACATGTTTGGTTTTTGTGTTTCATGTGTTTCACTTTGTGTAAAATTGCTCTTTTTCAGAAATTTGAGTGCTATAATTTTCGGGACTATTAGTTTAAAATTACAATGCATAAAAATTTTCATATCAAATTCACATATCTCGCCACGATTTAATTTATTATTATTTTCATTGTATAACACATGAAATGGCATTATTTTTCATTATGTATGCAAATTTCATAGTTAATTATATTACTTTATTCGCTGTCCGTGTCTGACAGACACACATTTTCAATGAAACAATAAAAACAGCTTTTCAGTTAAGGATTAATTTGTAAAGTACCAAGTTTTTAAAATTGATAGTAGCCTAATATTTGTTTACCATTTCGACTGAACACGAATTCCATTGCCAATTATTTTGCGCCCAACACATACAGTACAAATACGCAACAGAGTAACAAATTATTGCTTTTCAAAGAAGTTAGACTCACAAAACAATGTTTTTTCTCTGGGGAAAAAAGTGACAATTTCAGAAAAAAAATTATTTTACTTCTTCAGTTACTTTTGCTCTACCACCAGTATTTTGTTAACAGTTTATATCGTTTACCTCTTGTACTAGTAGTGTGTGTGTGTATGTGTATGTGTGTACGCGTGTGCGTCCGTACAAATTGAATTTTTATTGGATATAAAATAATTTCTATAGTAGGACTCAGCTATCACTGAAACAAAATATGAACGTCAGAATGTAGCAAAGATGAAACATACTTTCTCATTAGCATTTACTTTTTACGCAATTCAACAATTCATTTTCGTTATCATGTTGCCAATGACACTATAATTAATGTGTTTGAGAAATGGGGTGTCGTCACAAATTCACGTATTAAAAAAAAATATACACGTTGCGTCAATGTTTGATGTCGTACACTACACCAAATAATGTCACAGATCCTATAGTCTGCTTGTTCAAAATGGTATCGAAATGCGTGGTATATGAGAAAAAAAAGTGCCGAGTGTTTACTATACTTCAACTTCATAAAGCCAGTTTTTGTAAATAGATTATCTAGACTGTTAGGACCCACAAAATACAAATTTAATTTCATTAAGAGAATCTACTGGTATCTATTTTGTAAAAGTAAATAAACCTAAAATGTTATATTTTCCAGAACCATAGTTAATAATGGATTGTCTGTGAATTCATCAACAAAAATATCTAAAAAAATTAAATCCTACAGAAGCATTAGAAAACTAGGTGTCGTCTTAAATGTGAGGTGTCTTATATTCGGGTAAAATACAGTACTAGATTCAGTAAACTAGTTATGCTTCCATTTTATAGAAGTAAGTAAACTTTAAATTGTAAATGTTCCAGTACCATAGTTAATAATGAATTGTGTGTGAATTCATCAACAAATAGTCCTGTACCTTAAATATCAAATCCTACAGAAGTTATTGGAAAACTAGAGATCGCCTTAAATTCCAAGCCGTCTTATATTCGAATAAATACGATACCTACGTAGAAGTTGCAATTCATTATTCTTACGTATTTTCGAAAATGTTTATTTGAAAACATGGAATCAAAAAAATTAAGTTTCGGGAAAACGTGCTTTCGGAAATTTGGCTTCGGAATAGTGGATTTGGGAAAACGATCATTCGGGGAAAAAAGTCAATTCTGAATTTCGAATTCGGAAAAATGGACGGAATTTCCAGTCTTAAGCTGCACTTGACCATTTCGTACACTTTGGCCAGTAATAGCCTATACGTAATGTGCAGTTACGAAATTCTTAATAGATTTTAGTGCATAGTAAACAACTTTCGTATGTTATGACAGAAAGCCACGGTACTTTCATGTTGCCGCCGTCATGAATTGTGCACTTACGTAAGAAGCATATATCAACGCCGAATTATCGAGGAATTTTTAACGTAACTTGAAAGTGAAATCTACTAAAATGACAAGAAAGTGCTTGAATGTCACTGTTTAACAGACAATTTATTATTTGACAAATGCAGGAAGTCATGGTTTTATCACGATTTAATTTTACCGCCTATGATAAAAGACCGAATTTGCGGTATCTACTTAGAAGTTAGCTAAAGAAACGGACTCTACAGACCATCACATAAATAATGCTGAAAGACTAAACATATGAGAATCACGACAACCAAGGGCAATCTAACTTCTTTCAAGTTAACAACTTGTACTTTCATAGTGTCTTACAGTTACTGAAAATGCTAGTCAGTTGCCATAGGTATTACCATAAGAGGTTTTCATTTTGTCGGCAAGTTCACGTGTGCAAAGAACTCGTAAATTCATCGAATGGAAATGAAAATCCCTCACGATATTTAATAAAAATATTTCGCGAATAGATAGTAAATAGACTTTCTAGAAATAAATAGAGAACCATTAATGAATTGATTAGACGAATCTTACAACATTTAGTTACAGTAACTGAATATCTCTATGCTGATAATAAAATAAAAATCAATATATTGCTGAAAAACAAAACAGCAATAATAAATTGTCGAGTAAAATAAGGATGCGCGCTCTCGCCGCCATTGTTTAATTTATATTGATGATACCATACAAAATTGGCAAATAAATTTTACTTGACATATTAAAGTTAATAATACATTACATACTGTACTCACTGCGAACGATCAGATGGTAATATCCGAGACAGAAGATGGCTTGCAGCGAGTTATAGACCTATATAAATTGAACAAAATAACCTATGTGAAACATAATATAACTTGAAAATATCTGCCATGATCTTCTAAAGATGATGAACCATTAAGAGCAATAATGGTAATAGAAAACATATTAATTGGGTAGGTTAATAATATTTTATCTGGGATACAATGCATTTAATAAAAATAATGAATATATGATTGGGTCCCATTTCCAATACAAACGGTACAGATAACATTTGGCGAGATCCCAATCCCAATTGATCGTACATTGTGAACTAGCAGCTAGATGACATGGGGGTAAGAGAACTGGCCGATAGATGTCGGCGTCCAATGTATTAACAACAATGTACCTCTCCAAATAGAGTCGACAGACGTGAAATTACTCTAAGGTTAAAACAACTGTTTATGTCAAAGATAAGATTAAAACGAATTAATATTTCTATTATTCCTATGTAATTAGTGTTGTGGACTAAGACGGTTTTAGTAAATACAGTATTTACGAATAGGCCTACGAATTATATATATGTTGTAAGCAAATAGTATGTCTTATAATCTTTATTTAATTATTTACTATGCATCATCATCATCATCATCATCATCATCATCATCAACAACAACAATAACGATTCCTAATTATTTCATGTTGTTCACTGCTAAAACCGCTATAAAATTTAGTTGTTTTCGTTTAGTCAAATTACGCATTTCACCTCATCAAGCATTAAGAACTTAGACTTACACATAATGTAATAGGTTTGCAGACTTAATTTACAATTTATTAATGTAAGTAATTCTTCCGGGATTCTACTACCTTGAAGGTTATTTTTAGCGATTACTTCATCACAGGTATAATTATTCGCACTTTTATCTTCTTCACTTCCGTGACTAAACTTTTATATTTTACGAATTTTTAAATTTACGTTTTTTTAAATCGATAGATTCGGAAATAGCTAAAGACATTGGTACATATTGTGTCCATAATACGGCCTCTCCTGTAATAACACTATATCTAAGTGATTTTGTGTAGGCTACTGTTCTGTAGATTATTATTGGATTACAATAAATGAACAAAGTTAATTAAATTCCAATAATTAATTACTTTCTCGAGTTAAATTATTATTATTATTATTATTATTATTATTACTATTATTAATATTATTATTATTATTATTACTATCATTATTACTATTATTATTTTACTACTACCACTACGATTACCACTACCACTACCATTACTACGTTTCATGCAACTTAGTCCACACGTTTCATCTTCCTAATGACTGAAATATTTTATCTTGGCGCATATGATATTTAACTTACCATAACTAACAGCGACTGAGTCTTAAAATTATAACTAGACAACACTCGTTGAAGGATGAATGGGTCGTGTGTTCTGGGTGCTAAAAAGCCGCGACCTCCACGAACTAAATCTCGTAAAAAGGGCTGTAATGTCTATAATACTGTTGTTATTGTTGTCACAGAAATGAGTATTATCTCTACGGCAGAACAATATATTGAAACAGAACAATATTTATTTATTTATTTATTTATTTATTTATTTATTTATTTATTTATTTATTTATATTTATTGTGCTGTACAACAGCCAGTGGCCAATTACAGTTCAGCACAAAGACAGTATAACAAAAACATTAGCAATGATATAAATTACAATAACAGTACAATGGAATAATTATTAAAATAATGCCAATTAAATAAAATGATAATTGCAAATGAAATAGTGGAATCATATAAATAGTATTACAAAGATATACAATATGACGAGAATAATATTACAATAGATAAATAAACAAAAGGTATAAATTAATAACAAATGACATAAAACTCAATAAGCATAATAATAATAATAATAATAATAATAATAATAATAATAATAATAATAATAATAATAATAAAATAATAATAATAATCATCATCATAATTTAACTCACTTGGCTCAGTGGTTAGCCTCTCCGCTTTCTATCTGGTGACCCGGCTTCGATCCCCGTCTGTGTTACGAAGAAATTTGTAGTGAATAAATCGGGCGCGACAGAATTTTCTGAGAGTTCTTCCATTTCCTCTGATCATTATCATCATTATTCCACCAATACTTCACAATCGCCCTCAATCTGCGAGTTCCCTAGCCGGACCTTTCTAACAAGAAAAAAAAGCTGTCACTTGGACAATTTATATTTAAAGACTATCAATAAAATGATATAATAGCAATAATAACAATAATAATAGTAATAATAATAATAATAATAATAATAATAATAATAATAATAATAATTAAAGAGCACAGTGATTTAGAAGTATTTCAGAAATTAAATTTTAAAAATGGTTTGATATAGACTAATGGTTTCCGAATCAAATTATTGTTATTACTGTTATTATTATTATTATATTATTATTATTATTATTATTATTATTATTTTTATTGACATTATTACTGCTAGTAATACTAGTATTGTTGCTAGGAGGGAAGTATTTCGCTGATGTCAGTGCTGTTGGTACGTTTGGTATTCAAAGTGGACTTGGCTGGCTCGTATGTTATACAAAATTATACAGCTACCGACCTGATTGTGAAAAGAAAGAAAAGAATGGAATAAACACAAGCAGACACTTGGTGTTTAAAAGTCAAAAACTTCATAGTGGCGTTGCTGTTGTGCGGGTTACAGAATGTAAAAAAGAACTTTCCAAGAATGATTCCCAGCTGTCACTGTATCTTATAGGTCGATGATTTATGATGCTTGCGGATCTACACAAAACAGTATTCGGCATCCAAAAGAGTTCTCTCTCTGAAGGGAGCTGCCACATTACACTATACGGTACATTGAAGCCTACAGTTACATAAAAAAATTGTTACTCTTATGTCAGCATTCAGTAGTTCTTTAAATAGCAGTGCAACCCTCCAATTACCCGATGATAAATAGTAATAAATTGGTACACTGTTAACAGGACGGCTAAGGCACTGCATTCCCGGATGCAAATACCAGAGTCTTCAAGTGGATTGGTGGAAAAAGGCCGCGTTGGTATTGCATTTCTTGAGGCAGCCTACGACCTGATTTTTTTTTAGAAAATAAACAATTTTAAGATGTTATTATGTTAGTCTTACTGTGTTTACAGGGATGTGATTGCTGACGTTAACAAAAATATATTTAAGATAGAATTAGTAGAGATGAGAATGCTAAGAACAGTGACAGGTTATAAGAGAATAGATGAAGAGAGAAATGAAGGCATTAGAAAGCGACTATGCCTAAATACATAATATAATTTAAATTAAAATGTAAAAGATTACCAGAAAATTCCTACTTTGAACATGTTGAAAAAATGAAATACCACCAGACACAGAAACAGGTACTAGGCCTAAATAGAAACGAAAAATTAAATAGAAGGAACTACAAGGGCGTTCACCAAAGAAATAGAAAGCGAAAGATTTCCAGGAAGTTTCTACTCTGAACATATTCAAAGAATGGAAGAGCACCAGACTCAGATACAGGGAAGAGACTACAATGACATCCAACAAAGAGATAGAAAATTAAAGATTATCAGGAAGTTTCTTCTTTTAACAGAGGGGACATATCAAAGAATGGAAGACCATCAGAGCAGAAACAGAGTTTAATTTCGTCTCTAGTGCCATTTACATTTGTTACTGTTGCTGGAAGGTATTTGAATTTTTTCACCTTTTAAAAGGATAAATTTTAAATTTCTATATTTCCATTTCGTACTATGTTCTGGTCACCAGACATAATCATATAGGCTACTTTGTTTTTTTCTTTCGGGTTTTACTTCCAAACCTATCTCCTTACTTGCTTCAAGTAAAATTCCCCTGTATTCCCTAATAATTTGTAGATTTCCTCCTAACATATTGAAGTCATCTGTATAAAGAAGTAGCTAATGTAACCCGTTCAATTCCAAATTCTCTCTGTATTCCTGGACTTCCTTAATGGCATATTCTAGAGTAAAATTAAAAAGTAAAGGTGATATTGCATCTCCTTGTTTTAGCCCACAGTGAATTAGAAAATCATCAGAGAGAAGCTGGTCTTTACGGACTCTGTTGGACATTAAGAATGTAAAATATTTAGTCTGATGTAGATGAGATTGTTTATGGCATAATGGGGCATGATATCGCCTATCACATTTAAGTTGAGTAGCTGTTCATTTATAATAGAAATTAGTAAAATTAAATTTATCTGTTTCTGACTGAGTCACATTTTCTTAAAGGATTTCTTCACATAAGGCCTATGTAACTACCATAGGAATATGAAAATATTCAAAAGCAGGGGTCTTTGGGTTGCTTTTTAAGGAACAGAAATTTCCCAGTCCTTAGCTAATTGGGATCCTCTGGTTTAACCAACAGTTAAATATGGGCAATACATATTTCACTGCTTGGATTTGAGATTCAGGAAGAGAAGAGACGTGTACACTTTATCATAATTGAATTGATTTGGGCTTGTTGAAAGAAATTGACATAATGTGTAGCGGGAAGATAGAGACAGACTTGTGTTTCTTTTAATTTAATAATGAAGAAAGGGTCTAGAAATAGGCAAGTTGTGTTTGTAAAGTGGGCAGTGCCGCATGCCCGAGTCACCGAGCCGTAATGTGGCTGCTTGGCTCCAGGTAAGGCTCTGCAAGAGAAAACGAACGGATGCGTAATGTTTACTAGACATACGACTCTCTTTGGAGTCACGTTTAGGAGGGGAGGAAACGACAATGATACTCTGGAAAAAAAATGGACAGATGTAATGGATGGCGTATTGCAGAGAGAGAAATATCTCTTATTTTTTTCCACGTGAATTTTTATTCGCGTTTCTTTCGCAAAGGATTTTGAGTATTTCATTTACGGAGACAAGTGTCAGTGTTGTTGATATTTAGAATGTCAGAAAGAAATATTTGTTTTCATTTGAAACACGACACAGATAAATATTTCTGCTTAGTTTGGATTAACAAAAGATTTGTTTGTATTATCTCACTTCTTAGAGTTCAATTCTCACCATGTATGTTCACAAACAATTTTCTTTACAATATTTACAGTCTGAGCGCTGAGGTTTATAAGTTTTCATAGACTTTTCAGTTCTTCTTCTTTTTATTATTTGCTGAGTGGACTATAGTTGCTTCAACCGAATTTCACTGGTCCAGCCATCTTTAGAGTGGCATTGCTTCATCTCTTCTGTCACCTCTTGCCTTGTCTGATATTGATGCTTTTAAAACTCGATAATTTTTCATCCTTTAAATATGTCAATATTTCTCTCTAATCATCGATTTCTGTAACAATATATTTTAACTTTCACTTTAATAAATTTGTTTTACAACGTTAACTTTTTGAGTGAGGGGGGGGGGTCATTTAAGACAGGATCTTAAATTTACGAGGGAGAGTAAAAAAGTAACCTTAATAATTGTTTTATTAATTGAATATTTGGCAAAAAAACCGGACCGACCCTTGTAGCTGATACAAAAGAATTCTGTGCTGTGTATTGTGTCAAACTGTGGTAATTTCAATATGGATAGTGAAGCCAGAAGTATGTACTGCTATTTAATTTAAAAATACGCAGTTATCTTTGCCGAATAGAGGTAGGAATGTAATATTGATGCCAGATAAAAATAAAACTCTCAAACTTTTTTCGTCTGTAAGTTTGAGGCACTATGGGAAACAAAAGACGGTAAGAATCGAACAAATGCAATAAATTTCATTGTTACAATTAATTATACAAGATGGATATGTTTTGTGACTAGCAAAATTTGAATCTGTGACTCTGAAATCAGCTACAAGGGTCGGTCCAGTTTTTTTTTAGCCACTACTGTACAATAAGACTACAAACACTTCATCACTTTTCAACATAGTCCCAACTGCGTTCAGTGTAAGTGCTCCTGTTATACTATGTTAAAAGTGATGAAGTGTTTGTAGTCTTATTGTACATATTCAATTAATAAGATAATTATTAAGGTTACTTTTTGACTCTCCCTCGTATTTAATAATTTTGGCCTCAACAAACAGTACTCATTCCATTGGAATTTTAAATCATATTTGCAAAAATATTTAAATTAACAAAATAGCATAAAATATCTTGCAATGTAAAAACTGAATGAGTATCTACAGTATTTATTGCCTTGGTTGATCATATCAGCTGTGTTTTCAGGGAACTTGTTAAACGCAAGCAGCTTCATTTATTTGTTTCATTTGAATTAATATTTTTGTACTAATTTATTTGATAATCTAATCTTCTTAACTTTAATGATGGTCGCAAAATTTTCATTCAGGCTGCCTCTAGCCTTGATTTTTCTTCTTGCTTTAATGTCTATGTTTATTTTTCTTCTAATTACGGACAATGAGCCCGAAGCTTTGCACAGTAGCCTGAGACTTATTGTTTACCACTCCCGTTCTGATAGTGATACTTGTCGCCGAACGACCGCACTCTTATACTATATAGCACGTGAACTTAACCCAGGCTATGGTAATGATGATAATGATATGCGAGCTAATGATGGCGAAATGAGTCCGAGGTCCAACGCGGAAAATTACACAACAATAATTCTGCTTCAGTTGGTTGAGGGGAAAATCTCGGATAAAACTCCAATCAGGTAACTTGTTCCTTGTCCCAAACAGGATTTGAACCTGGGTCTGTTAGTTTCAGAATCAGACATACTAACTATTACTCCACAGTTGTGGAAATGTCCATGTTTTGATTCCGAATTTTAAAATTTAATTTTCTATGCTACGATCCTGCTTCTCCATTTTCAACTCTTCTTCGTGATCTTTTTCTTCTCCACTTTCTTAGGGCAATTCTGCCAGAATTGTGTTTAACTCTATGTAAATTGAGACCTTCTTAATAATGTAATCGTACAACATAATCCACGAAAAATCAGCATAACATAACGTAGCACACATTCGTTCTCATTTATTTATTTATTTTATTTTTTTTATTTAATTGGGTTATTTTACGACGCTGTATCAACATCTAGGTTAGCGTCTGAATGAAATGAAGGTGATAATGCCGGTGAAATGAATCCGGGATCCAGCACCGAAAGTTACCCAGCATTTGCTCGTATTGGGTTGAGGGAAAACCCCGGAAAAACCTCAACCAGGTAACTTGTCCCGACCGGGATTCGAACCCGGGCCACTTGGTTTCGCGGCCAGACGCGCTGACCGTTACTCCACAGGTGTGGACCATTCGTTCTCAATGGGAGGTACATCTACTCGTATAATATCGTCGCAGGTAACGAAACTCTGAACTGTTGGACACGTATAGCAATTTTATGCCAATGAAACGGGAACAATATTAAAGCATTATCCTCAAGCTTAACATTTTCACGTCAAGTTCGAGCCCAAGCGAAGGCAACGTATGAGAATCAAACTCTTTGTGATAATAATCCTCTTATTATACATATGGTAATTGTTTGGATGAGTAATACAGGGTGATTCACGAGGATTTACCGTCCTTTACGGAGCTTATTTCCGAAGACATTCTAAGCAAAAAATGTCATATAAACATGGGTCCTATTCTTAATATTTACAGAGTTGCGTTTTGTTATTGGAACGCATTGCTGTGAACGCGTGATCTTTGTCAGCGACGAGTGCGACGAGTGCCGTTCACAAGCGTGCGGCCAAGTGTACTCAAGCGGACGACGACATTTTTAAAAATATGTTGTAAACGCTCCAAGACTGTAAATTAGGATGCAAAATTGAACTGAAAATAATTAAGTCGGTGGAAGTGGTGTGATTTGTAATAATTGTTGAGATAAGTGCGTAAGAATAATATAATTTTCTAGTTAAAAATAGAAAAAGATATCTGTACGGAGCAACTAAGGAGTTCACAGCACATTTTTATATTCATAATACTTGCCAAATGAAGAAATGATACTTCTGATTGGTTCATTCTCTATTTGTATTATTCTTTTACCTTCAAACTAAAGAAAAAAACGTATTTTACAAACAACTTTAAATTAGTGTAACTCTGAAAATGTCTTCAGAAATAAGCTACGTAAAGGACGGTAAATCCTCGTGAATCATCCTGTATAAGTCCTATTGCTAATGGGTGATTTGTGTGAAAAGTATTCTTGTGGTTAATATTATAATTAGGATATTTTTAATATCAGAGAATAATTTATTTAAAAGAAGACTGTATCTTGAGCAGCAAAGCTCCCAATTTCACATAATAAAATGGGAAGCGTGGTCTTTCTTTTAGGGTTTGTGTTAGAGTTCCACTTGCACCTCAGTGCCACGTACACCTACAAGCTCAGTCACTTTGAGGAACTTAACTTTCTTTATTCTATCTCGCCTGTCGAATTGCAGTTACAGAAAACTTTGTCAAAACTCTCTCGTCATATAATTTTCATGCAGAAAATCAACGATGAGAATCATTTCCTCTGTTCTTTTCTTTAAAACTTCAAAGTAGTTGTGAAATGTAGTCCAACAAGTTTTATAAAAAGAAGAAAAGAGGCAAGGAATAATAAAAATGGAATGGGGAGAGGGAGGTTAGAGATTTTCATACTTGGAATGCGTAGTAAGTAGAAAACAGTTGGTAATCCGCTAGCACTTGTACTACTAAAATCTTGGAGCAATAAAATTATTCACTTAGTTGAATACGTCACATGGTACATTACCGCTATGATTTAATAAGTCGTCCCAGCAACCGCAAGGACTTATTATATGGGGTTAGGGTCTTCTCTATTTTCTTAAATCTTTTATTCTTCTTTCTTCTACCATTCTCTTTGCATAGAGTGCGCAAGGGTGGAGAAGACATTCGTAAGACAATAAAACCACACAATTAGTGATTTAAAATATATATTCTGTGCACGATAGCGCATTCTAAGAGGGGGACACATCCCATAGCTCAGTCAGCTGACAGCTAATCAGCAGGAGAACGTGAATGTGATACCACATGGATCCACGAAATTTGCTGTATGCATATGCATAAAAACTATGGTCAGGGTTTCTCTGAAGTTTATGCCTTGCTCTGTAATTTTCATATTTCCATTGCTATATTGTTATCTAATCCTTATTTTATCGTCTCTGAATATTTCGTACAGACTCAACCGTTACTCAGTCAACCGTGACTAAGGGTCGTATTCATAGACGAGACTTTGGACCAAAGTTGACTTTGGAAAGTACAAACTCGTCATTTTCCTATTCACAGTCGACACTTTGACAAAAGTAAACTTCACTTCCAAGTCGCCGAAAACGTAGACTTTGACTTCATATGTATGTATGTATTTATTAACACTACAACTGGGTATACACCCGGTGGCAGTGATATATAATATACAATAATACCATTAGAATTATACAATAATTACAGCAATAAAAGAAAAATTAAAAAGAAAATTAAAAAATAAATAAATAAAATAAAATAAAATAAACCTAAATTTATATCTAACTATAAATAAATAGATGCAATAAACCTAGGACTATAAATAAAAACTATTCTATAATAATGCCTACTATAAGCAATAAACCTAACTTATAAGTACTTCTATTTCACCCAACTGTTACCAATTTAAGTAATAATTACATATCACCTTAATTAATTACAAATCAACTTAATTACATATCATCTTAATTAATTACATATCACCTTAATTTATTTACATATCAACTAAATTACATATCATCTTAATTAATTATATGTCAACTTAATTAATTACATGACACAACTTAGATAATTACACTGCACCTACAATTACATTTTCAGTCTAATCTTCTCAACCTTTCCTCAAATGTATTGATTTTGAGAGGACCACCCTGAAAGATTGCCGCAGGTAAGCTGTTCCAGTCTACTATTGTGCGGTTAACAAGGAAAATTTTGCCACGTTCTTTCGTTCGTGAACATAAGGAAAATGACTGATATTTGGAAAATTGTTGAATTTTCCAAGAATATTGAAAACATCTAGGAGATTATTAAAGCTGCTCATGTTCATTAGCGTATTATTATAGATTATAAATTCAAATCAAGGCACAGATTTGATAAACAGACAGTATTAAATACCCTCGTCATGTTTCAACTTTCATTGATGAATAATCAAAAAGGATTATCTGTTGCACCAATAAATAATACAACTTATTTCATCGCGATTTTATACTACAGGTAAGGATTGATAGCTTAATATTGATTCTGACTTTTTAATTCTATAGAGGATAGGTTATAAAGTTGTTATAATCCTGCGGTCGTCATAATAATGTTTTCTGCATATTAATTTCAGCTAATTTTAAGTAGTTTCTGCAGACATGCAGGGAATAACTCTGCAAACTGTCAGCAGGATAATACGTCTCTTTCATAGTTTGTCATTGTGGCATCGCCTTATCTTCCATATCTTCAGAATAAAATTATTTTACAATGAAATAATTTGAAGCCTTAATGTGAAACTAACGTAACTACAATCGATGTTTTATTCACAACAAAATTCTTAACAGGCAATACTATTTGATATGAACTCTATCATCATGTTTTATAGTTACGAATTGTGTTATATACAAGACTGTTCGAACTAAGTTACGATTTTTTGTGGCCAAGTAGAAGAACAAATTATTATCGATTGATGTAAAGACCTTAAAATATTAATTTTTATACTTACGTTAGTTTCACACTAAGCCCTCGACTAATTATTCTTATGTAAAACTGCAAGAACGGTTAATAATCACTTACCATGTGTCCGATGTTCAATTGTTTCATTGATTTGTGGCTCAAATGATGGCTTTAATTGTGGCAATGCTTACTCTATTTCAACTCTCTATTAATTTAATTCGTTTAGAAGGCAGTGATTGTGATTGCCAACATTAGAACAAGATCGTCAAATCTCGACTTAACAAAGTCAAAATCTCAGAATATGAATAGGAATAAGAATAGGACATTTAACAAAGTTAAACTTTACTACGAAAGTCGACTTTAGGAAATCTTCATTCAAAGTCTCGTTTATGAAAATTTATGAATACGGTCCTTAAGAATGGACTTCGAAATCGGCTAAATTTTGTTAAATTTATGGTTAAAGAGGTTGTAGGCCAACATTTGTCCAACTATATCCATTTTAACTATCATTAACACTCCATCTTCGATCTACTGAAGTTACGATTTGACGAGATGACTTGCGACGTATGAAGGGGTAACCAAATTGAAATATTCAGTTACAAAATAATTATAAAATTATTTAGATTGCATTAATTTTATAGCACGTCTATTGTGTTACCGTTTGTGCGAAGAGCGAACAGGTGTGACTTCCGTATTTCTTTCTTTTCTTTCTTTCTTACTTTCCGTCTTTCTTTCTTTATTTCATTTCTTCTTTCTTTCTCTATTCATTCATTCATTCATTCATTCATTCATTCATTGTATATTTCTCAGAAGAAGTCGTCACCACGTTTTTCTTGGTCGCTCTATGTGTCCATTTCAGATTTTCACACTTCCTCCGGATTCGTGTAATTAATTTTGCACTAAAATGTACCATTTGATTCCAACCAGGAAGCTTAATCAACCACCTCGACTTGGCAATAGCGATGATACTTTAACCATAGTGCAAATCACCCCAGTGTGTCACAGACATGTTTGTATGATACAATGTGAGGGTTGCTACAACAGTTTCGTATGCGACGCACGACCCTACGTCAACCACTTGGCGCTCCTCATGGGGGTTAGGAAATAAAAGGGATGGAGGGTTAGAAATCTTCACGAAAGGGCGCAGAGGTTTCCTACGTGAGAAGAGGTTAGAGGGTTGCAGGAAGTGGGGGTTGAAGCCAAGTGAAATGCGTGGGGGACCTATTATACCCCCCCCCCCGCAAGTAAGAAACGCCATCCCTCGTATTCCCGACTTAAATCACTGCAACTTTGAGGGCTGCAATCAGTTCTTTAAAGTGAGGTGCATTCTTGGAATCATTTACTGTGTGACAAATGACGTATATTTCGTTTAAAGAGTGTTTAGCGTGTGTGAGAAATGGAGGTTAAGAACCTTATATTCGGCCAATTAAAGCATATTTTCAATATCATTTCACAGAAAGGGCTTAATTATGAGAGTAAAACACGCCTTTTAAAATGTAATTTGGGAGTTCTATTGTTCACTGTTTGTATATTTTACGTATGAATAATATTTGAGATTCTTAGTATCAATATTTTGTCTATCATTCTTACATTTTAATACGGTTTTGTTTTTATTCTATTGACACAGTTCCAGACTTTTTAGATCCTCCTGTAGAATGAACCGGACATAATTACTTGCCTACATTTCACAAACAAAACAAATGAAAGCAACACGATAAAATTTACAGGAACTATACTTTGGTTCCTGTGAATGTGCACATCACACCAGGTGCTCGTGGCCGCTGTTCTCCGCTATGCACATTTCGACGCGACGTTTCATGTTTTCTTTTACGCGTGCCAACATCACACCATCAATGTTCTTGATTTCCCTAGAGATGCCCTCCAGATGTTCAGGGTTTCGTGTCTGTCACGGAAAACTTTATCTTTAAAATAGCCCCACAAGAAGAAATCAAGACAGGCAAGGTCCGGCGAACGTGGTGGCTACAGACCGCAAGAGTTTTTCGTTTTCATAATAACTTTAGGCGTATATTGTTTTCATTGACTCTTCAGTTATATGTCACGTCGTCCCTTCTTGCTGAAAATATCCTGACGTTACTTCATGAAGTTGTTCCACAAACTCTGTGAATATCTTTTTGTATGCATTGGTGTCAACCGTATTCTGAAACATAATTGGACCAATAATTCTTAAACAGATACGGCGCACCATACTCCTACTGAATTCTGGGATAATAAGTTGAATTAGGCTAAATACCTCTTCGATGAATTTTACAGTCTGTCACGCACATCATCTTACATGTTTACAATATACTCTGGCATCGGTGGCCAATTATCCAGTGTTTCAACAAGAAAACAATAAATCATGCGCTCTTCAGTGGAATAATCCATCTTTATTGCTTTTGATTGTTCAATTAATGGCAGGCTGCTTTTGTTATCTATTGATAATGTACGTATGGTGACATTAGGTGCGTTTGATTTTAAAAGTGGTTTGAAACGAATCTGTGATATAGTTCCCATTTTGTAACTAATTTATCAGATTCTTTTCTATTAGTCCTACTTAAGAGTAGGGGCAAGGAATGAGGACTGTCCTCGCACGTAGGCCGCTTATGTGGGCCCATTGTACTTCCCGAAATGGAATTATGTGCATTTCATAAGGCCTTCGTGCTACAGATTCTCCCCCTGGGCCGCCCTCGAACTCCCCTACAGCCTACAGACTCCTTTTAATTTTCCACTTAGGCATCACGGTGGTACTTCAACTCCGATCTCACGAACTACCACGAACTCTGAGGCGAGCATTACATAGCACTAATGACCATATACCACGTGACACAAGTTCGGAGGAGACCTGCAGCCGAATCTATATCAAAGCAAGCCCGAAATACGGGAAAGAAACGGAGACAATGATGAAAGAGGGGAAGTATAATTATGATGGCGAAATAAGTCCGAGGTGCTACGCCGAAGGTTACCCTGCAATTCCGCTTCAATTGGCTGAGGAAAAACCTCGGGAAAACCTCAACCAGTTAGATTATCCAAACCAGGACTTGAACCCGAGCCCGCTCGTTTCACGGTCACGCATACTAACCGTTACTTCATAGTGGTGGACAGTTTATCGGGTTCGGTTCTGTAAGAATCACCCTGTATAAGGAATTCCTTATGCTTGGAAAGGTCACTTGCTATCATCTCAAAATGTTATTTGCACTGAAAATTCTCACACATACGAATATGAACGATGCAAGTTATGTTACACTAACACAGATGAAAAGGCATAGTCCACTGAATAATAAATTTAATAAAGTTTTCTTTTGTCTCTCACTTTAAATTTAATGTAATAAAATACTTTGTTTGTGAGATGAATAGCAGTTATTAATCATATCAACGATGCCATTTTAATCTTGGGGGAATATCAATAGTTTGGATTACTATTGGCAAATAGTATAATAAACTGTTACAATTGACACACATTAAACTATCGCTCAGTAATAGTATTAATAATAATAATAATAATAATAATAATAATAATTACTAGTTTACTTCTATTGCAATGTAAGCTACGAAGTATTTGACTTGTCTGTTTAACAAGAAGGCCTACAAAGTTTACGTAATGTAAATTGTAGTCAGTATAATTAGTAGGGTATATGAGTGTGTGAAGTTTTAATTTAATAATGTCACTGTTTTGTGGAATTATAGGCTAAATCTAACATGCAACTGGGTGAAATAGAGTTCAATAAAAGGAGATTCAGTAATAAAAATTAAATAATAATTATTAATATTTATTTATATTAATGTGTTATTTAACAGCAATTATAAAAAGAATATTAATATCAAATAGTTACAATAATAACAGAAAAGTAGGCCTAATAATTGAAATTATAAAAATTAATAACAATAATGCGCGGGTACTCGTATAAAGGGGGTTAAGTATGAATTAGCTAAAGGGAGATAAGTAAAGATTTGAATCCTCCACGATTACTTCTGTCTTGTGTTAAAGGGATTAAGGCATGCTTCCATCCATGATGCAGTTACAGTGCTACGTATTTTGTGACAAAGGGGTTTTGTTCAGTACCAAAAGAGAGAAGTTTACATACCTTACAATTTGATTTAACCACCTTTACACGAACACCCGCGAATTATGACATATAGACCTACTGTAGAAACATGCAAAACCTAAGTCTTCAATTAAATTGATCTTCACTGCTATAGAAATGCGTATTTTTAATGAATTTGGAGAGAGCGAAGAGATTAGAGTTTCTGTCGTAGAAAGGTTTCTAAGCGCTGACAAATTTTGTAGGGACACGGAAGCTAATATTGTTTATGAAAGAATCGCAGGTTATATCGCCTTTATGGACCATTAATAAATAATAATAATAATAATAATAATAATAATAATAATAATAATAATAATAATAATAATAATCTACCAACGTATATATTATTTGTGGATTACGAAAAAGCCTTTGATAAAGTCTTACGGAGAAAACTATGGAACATAATGAGGAACAAAGGATACCCCATCCATCTAATAAATGTTATACAAAGCCTGTATCAAAATACATTAATTACGATTGACAATGGAACAGGTACAACAGCTGAAGTAAACCAAGGTGTTAAACAAGGCTGACCGATGTCTCCAGCACTTTTTAGTATATATATTGACGAGGCCATTAAGAGATGGCAAGATACTATAACGGGGGGTATGAAACTAGGGAATACAGTTTTAAACACAATTTTATTCGCTGATGATCAGGCTATCATAGAAGAAACAGAAGATGGACTACAAATGGCATCCTTCAAATTACAGAACATAATGACAGAATACAACTTGAATATATCTACTACGAAGACAAAATCAATGGCCTTTTTAGGGAAAAATCCACTTAGATGCAAAATTATTATAAATAATAAAATAATCGAACAAGTATCCAACTTCCAATATTTAGGGTCTAATGTGACATATAACCAAAACGAAGATATAAATATGAAAGTTCAGAAATTTGGGAGAATATGCGGAACCATCAGGAGACACTTAACAGAAAACTACAAAAGAAACGCAACTGAAACTTTATAAAGTAGTAGCCACACCAGTCCTAATGTATGGATGCGAAAATTGGATCTTAAATAGAAAAGATAAGAAGAAAATAGAGACTTCGGAAATGAAATTCCTAAGATCCGTTGCAAGGACTACCCTCCTAGACCACAGAAAGAACACTGATATCAGAACAGAGCTGAATATATTTAACATGAACAACAGAGTGGAACAACAGAAGAGAAATTGGTATGACCACATAATTAGAATGGATGAAACGCGACTTCCCAAAATAATGCTAAATTATAAGCCCAAAGGACGTAGAGATGTTGGGCGCCCAAGAACAAGATGGACTGACGATATTCCCTGAGGACGGAACAGGTCTGAAGGCCTAAACCTGAAAGTTAATGATGATGATGAATAATAATAATAATAATAATAATAATAATAATAACAATAATAATTACATAGGCCAAATAGAAAAGAATGGGACGAAATTGAAACACAAACTGCTGAGCCATTTATACCCGAACCCACACTTTCTGAAGTCGAAATTGCGATATAAAATCTGAAAAATTATAAATCTCCAGGTATCGATCAAATTCCAGCAGAATTAATACAAGAGGGTGGAAGTGCATTATCTAGTGAAATTTATAAGCTTGTACTTGTTATTTGGGAAAAGGAAATTGTACCAGAAAAATGAAAGGAGTCCATTATGGTACCTATCTTTAAGAAGGGGGACAAGACTAACTGTAGTAACTTTCGAGGAATATCACTTTTGTTGACGTCGTACAAAATTTTGTCCAATATTCTTTTGAGAAGATTAACTCCATATGTAGATGAAATTATTGGGGATCATCAATGTGGTTTTAGGCGTAATAGATCAACTATTGATCAGATATTTTGTATTCGACAGATAATGGAGAAAAAATGGGAGTATAAGGGTACAGTGCATCAGTTATTCATAGATTTCAAAAAGGCATATGACTCTGTTAAGAGAGAAGTTTTATATGATATTCTTATTGAATTTGGTATTCCCAAGAAACTAGTTCGATTAATTAAAATGTGTCTCGGTGAAACGTACAGCAGAGTTCGTATAGGTCAGTTGTTGTCAGATGCGTTTCCAATTCACTGTGGGCTAAAGCAAGGAGATGCACTATCACCTTTACTTTTTAACTTTGCTCTAGAGTATGCCATTAGGAAAGTCCAGGATAACAGAGAACGGGTTACATCAGCTGCTCGTCTATGCGGATGACGTGAATATGTTAGGAGAAAATCCACAAACGATTAGGGAAAACACGGGAATTTTACTGGAAGCAAGTAAAGAGATAGGTTTGGAAGTAAATCCCGAAAAGACAAAGTACATGATTATGTCTCGTGACCAGAATATTGTACGAAATGGAAATATAAAAATTGGAAATTTATCTTTTGAAGAGGTAGAGAAGTTCAAATATCTTTGAGCAACAGTAACAAATATAAATGACACTCGGGAGGAAATTAAACACAGAATAAATATGGGAAATGCCTGTTATTATTCGGTTGAGAAGCGTTTATCATCCAGTCTGCTGTCAAAAAAATCTGAAAGTTAGAGTTTATAAAACAGTTATATTACCGGTTGTTCTTTATGGTTGTGAAACTCGGACTCTCACTTTGAGAGAGGAACAGAGACTACGGGTGTTTGAGAATAAGATTCTTAGGAAAATATTTGGGGCTAAGAGGGATGAAGTTACAGGAGAATGGAAAAAGTTACACAACACAGAACTACACGCATCGTATTCTTCACCTGACATAATTAGAAACATTAAATCCAGACGTTTGTGATGTAGCACGTATGGGCGAATCCAGAAATGCATATAGAGTATTAGTTAGGAGGCCGGAGGGAAAAAGAACTTTAGGGATGCCGAGACGTAGATGGGAAGATAATATTAAAGTAGATTTGAGGGAGGTGGGATATGATGATAGAGAATGGATTAATTTTGCTCAGGGTAGGGACCAATGGCGGGCTTATGTGAGGGCGGCAATGAACCTCCGGGTTCCTTAAAAGCCAGTAAGTAAGTAATAGTAATAATAATAATAATAATAATAATAATAATAATGATGATGATGATGATGATGATGATGATGTGCAATGACTGTTATTTTATACCTTAACATGACACAACTAATGCATTTTAAATGTTTCCTTATGAAGTATTTTTGTTTCGTGTACATTATCGATGCAAAGGGATGCTGAGGCTCTTGGACGTTCCCCGTCCGCCTTGCTTAATCAATCAAAGATGCTCCTTGCTCGCAAGATTGAATAGAGGTATCAGAGATATCAGATCATCTGGTAATAATGAAAGTACGGCAGAGAGGGTCAGTTCCCGCAAGATGCTTGAGATGTGGTTGCAACCCGTAAATCAGGAGGCTCGGTGACATTTGCTTGGTTATTGGCTTCGACGTGCGAGGGAGTGTCTGTCTGTCTGTTTGTCGTGACGTCACGACTGGGGAGTCCCACAGGTCAGATTGGACACAAATTACGTCTTTAACCGTGACCCAGGGAACCCATCCCCATGCTCTCCACGGCTTTTTCTCCCTCCCCTATCCTGCAAGTCAGCCCAAAGATGGAGCGGTCCTTTGGGACAGACGAAGGGAGGATAGAGAAGAATCCGCGAATTCAAAAAAACCTGAAAAAGAAAAGTAGCGAGATAGGACTGAATTTTTATATCTTCTTTCTTGCTGTTCAGATATAGAATTCCACTGTCTGCGACCCGAACAGCTGACTGGTTAAATAATACAGATATTATGAGCACTGCTGTAGGACCAAGGGCGACAGTGTGAAACTAGCTGCAGCCCTGGTTCAGTCAACTGACAGATTCTTATTTCAAAAGGAACTTTGTTTCCGTTATGGGCAGTGGGTCCTTAATACAATTATTTTAATTGTATTTTTATTAGATCTAATTTATGGTAAATATCTTGTAAATTATATCAGTCTCTCGACAATCCTGTTGTTGTATTTTTTTTTATAAACTCGCTTTTACAGTTGTTTAGTCAACTGTCCGAACACAGGTCTGAACCCCATAATAGTTTAATAGGGACTGTTCTTAAAAAAATATTTTATTATTTTTTAAGTTTCTTTAGGACGTCAAATATTCGGTAAATTGTTTGTTCTTTCTTACGAAATATTCACAGATATCAAACCATTTCAATCACCGAAATCAGGGCAAAATAATCACCATAAAATCACACCCTTAGCAATTATTTATGTCAGCGGTGACCAAAGTGGGTGTCGTGATTACATCGTGTAATCGCAGACATTCAAACGGATACGAGGAGTTTCCTTTACATTGCTGTATGTTTCATTCACGTACTGAAGCCAAGCAGTGGCGGTATCATGTCGCTCTACAATCTCTGTCCCTACAAGCAGTAAGAGGTGGTTTCGTAAAGAATGAGAACTTTTTTGTTGTTCTGTCGGACAAAATGTTATATGTTTACTTTGCTCAACGGTTCAATTGAATCATTTGTTTCAGAAACAGCACTTCTCCCTCCAGTAACATTTTTCAGGAAATTGAAAAAAACGTTCTGTAAGGCATATTTTATTGTTCACACTTGTGGTATTTTTTTAATTTGATCATATACTAAATACAAACATCCTGACATCTTGCTTATTTGAATGAGTTCAATACCCACATCTACAGAATTTGTTTAATTTGGAGGAGATGTGCTGTTTCTGAAACAAACAGTAGGAATAACAAGAACAACAAGTAGATTCTCAATGTTAATAATCTTAAATTAATATAGAAATGCTAATATAAGTCAGAGAACATGTTTTAAATCCAATCATTCAAACTTCACAGCATAACCTGCCTAATAATCACAACTTAAAATGCAGAAAATATTACTTGCAAAGAAAAAGAAGTTCACTAAGTTTCTGTCAAACAGGACATTTTTAATTATGTCAATAATAAATTCATGATGGCATCAAAGCATACACACAACATTACTCTTCCTTAGTATGTTTTCTTGCATCACCATGATTAGTCATCAGTTGAAGTCGTTGGCCAAGTATATAGTTCATTATAAAAATCATGATATTCTGTTGGAATGTATGGTTCCAATTTCTTAATGTCTGATAATTTCTTTTCATTTAAAGCCACATAGCCATGTGGATAAGCAGGAACACTGGGCAGCATAGGAAGCACACTTCTAGAAAGGAACAACTTGAAAGTATGAACAGCCAGTCCATCAATAAAGTTCCTTCCTGAGATATGATCCACTTCATATTGGAACTCCATAAAGTCATTCACATGAAATGTTAATTTCTTATCTCTTTTCATTCCTCTTCCCATGGACTCAATGGACAGAATAGACTTCTTGAAATAGGTCTTCCACCAATGGTTAAAGTCCAAAATGACTGCACTTTGTACCATTTGAACAGAGAATCTGTTGTTCTTATTTGATGCAACTATTAACTCTATGTATTCTTTTATTGAATAGATTCTGTCTGATGTGCAAATCTTCCTCTTCATAACACCAAAAATCTCGATCACAGGGCATGAGGGAATGCCCACGAATCGGAAAATAATGGTATATTTTTTTAAATCTGCCAGTAGTAACAAGAGTTTGGAGAAATCGAACAGCTGTGTTATTCCTATTCTGACCTGGGCAGCTATCAGAGAAGATGTGTAGATACTTTGTTGTGTTTGGTAACTCGTTGCTTATGTAATCTAAGATAAATTAACAGACTTCATCTGGACTTTTTTTAGCCAGTCCCTCGTGATATATGTACAATTTTGCTGTGTTATCCCTCAAGTTATATATATTAAATACATTAACATTAAGTTGCCTGAGATAGAATGCTTCCTGCACAGGCATCTCTGGCAGATGCAAATTATGCATATAATCTATACATATTGAAGCAGTTTCATTGTCTTCTTTGCAGAGATTAGAACAATATTTCATTTTTTTGTGAACTTTTTGGCTCTTCTTTTATGGACAATAAACTCTGCTCCTGCTACATGTTTGGCGTTATCATTCAGCGATGGACTTTTCATCCTTACCGATAGTTGTTCGCATGTACAGCAGGTATCAATTTGTGGCCTGCCAATGATAGACTGAATCGCTCCTTAAAAATTTTGCGGTATAACCAGTAGGATACCTGTTGGTCAGAATACTTCTCCATAAAGGAGGCACACATTAATGTGATATTTAACCTCTCGCTCATATAGCCTATTCTATTTCTCTTGATGAGTAGTGAGATTTTTTGGTTGGATATGAGTGTATGTGATCTTCCACTAATATACACACTTCCCCAGAAGTTGCATTTCCAGAAGTGTTTTTACCCCTCAAATCCTTTGGAGATCTTCAAGTAGTAACAAAGATGTTAGACGAGGAATGCGACCCTTTGTCACACCATGCAAGTTTAGAAATGCTTTGGCACACACTTGTTGTCGTCCAGAACTACATGTCACATAATACTTGAAATTACGCGAACGTGGCTTCTTTGGTTCATCTCCCTGCGGACGTCTCCTTTTAACTTGCACTACTTCCACTAATGCTTGTAAATACGAATCCTGTTCGTCTTTAGTTTCTTTGGCATAAAAGTTTGTAAATATTTCTTCTCGATCCCCCTCCAATAATCTTCCAAAGCACTTCAATTTACACCTGAAGGAAAGAGAGATTATGTTATGTGACGAAAAGTATAACAAGAGTAAATATGGATTTAACATATTATCAATCATGTTACATTGCAAGTATGATTTTCATAACAGCAACGCTATTGATCAGGTAAACATTAATACTGTGGCACACTCACTTGCAATCATTTCCAATTTTCTTCTTTGCGACCACCTTAGAAGCATAGTTGATATGTTCTAACCCCTTCACTCTTCCTCTTTTCACATGTTCTCGTTTGTATTCAACACTTTTTAAAATCCTCTCTTTCGCTTTTCACTACGGACAAAACAGCTCCCTCATCACTACTAGACGCCATGTTGGAATAGTACTATTGGAGGAAACTAGCAGCACTCCTTTTGGAGAACAGAAACAGCACCTCTCCAGGATAAGTGTTGTTACTGCACAAAACGGAAACTTTCGACTAAGTTTGCAAGCAGCAGTTATGTGATGGAAGTGTTGTTTCTGCACAAAACTGTAGCATTTCAGTCGGTAATTGCGATTGTGCTAACAACTCATATACCGTCAAATATTGGAGAAGTGTTGTTTCTGAAACAAACGATTCAATTAGGAGTATATAGAAACATTAATTGCCACGCTGAATAAGGTTTTATTATTATTATTATTATTATTATTATTATTATTATTACTGACCACTAAGTATGTGTTTCTATAATTCTTCTGTACGTGCATGAATATTGATGTTTTTAGATCTTCTCCCTACAAGGACAAAATTATTAGGTTTTATCTCAATTTTAATCTTCTTAATCTTTAGATGAGGTAACTATTTATTAGTTATTCATTTAATAATAATATTGTAGAAAAAATGATTCAATATTATGTGTCAACGAACTGTTAAACGCCAGGAATTGACATGTCTTAAATCATAGCCAGGAAGAGAAAGATGAGATAAATAAATGTAAGGAAGTCAGCTACCTAATGGGGTTTGAAATATCTCGTGCTCTAAAGCCTTTTAATAGAACAGAATTTCTCAAAAGAATAACGATTAAAGTAGCTTAAATAACTTGTCCATAAGGAGTTAATAATTTTGAAAAATTACGAATTTCTCGACCAAGTATTGAGAGAAGAATTAAAAAAATTCCTGATTATATTCAAGAGGAATGTTAAAAAAAAGAAGCAAGAAAACTACTCACTGGCTCTTGATGACAGCAGTGACATTACTGATACAGCAAAGGATGAGATTTTATCCGCGGGATTGATCGAGATGTTAGTACAGGAACCACCACCGGTTGTATTTTTCATGCCAAGTACCTTTCCTCCGTCTCCTTACTTCATACGTTGTCTGTGGCATGTAATCACTGCAGTTCGAGTTTTGGTCACCGCTAATTTATGTAGTTGAATCGGTGGTGATACGGATGACTGAGTTGATGAAATAGGAAAAAATGAGATAAACATAAGTGGATATTAATAATTTGCGAGGACGCATCAGTTGTCGCTTGATTTCGTGTATAGATGGAAAATCTTTCCGATGGTCGAATAAATGTCATTAAGCGTTAAAGAGGAAACTTTTGGTTGAGAAATATAATTAGAAATTGCAAGAACATTTAAACCTAAAAAAGAAGGAATTACTCTTCTTACTTGTTATCACTTTTTCTTAGTCAGGACTCTCTAGTAATACAAAGGAGCATAAGAGCTGCAAGCTCAATAGCGTTGAAACTGCTCAGTGATGTTCCTTGCGAGTTGGATGAGTGAAAATTCAAGTTGACGTGCATCATATTTAAGTCATGGAGCGAAAAGAAATAGCGCTTGAAATTTCCCTAGATAGGCTTCAACGTTTATTTAGAATCGTGTGGATGATGTAAATTCTTTATGGGAACTGTAATCCCTAAGTAAAATATGAGTTCCCGTAACAGAAATTTTTTTTTTTCAAAATTAGGTTTTCAAGTACGGTATGTTGCCTGCAAGATTGAAACTATTGAATATCTGGCGTTCTTAGCAATATTTATGCGTCACTACATTGTGTTTAGTAATTCTTATCGAATCTGTATTTGTTCGAACATTGGTTTTCTTTCGTTCAAAGTTCATTAAGCTTGTTATAAGTTATTCTCTCTATTACATAATATTATTTTCAGAGAAGATAGTTACATGCTAGTGGTAGAGGAATTGAAAGAATATTAATTTACTTCATTCGTAGATTTCTGCACAAGGGCAGGTCTTTCACTGCAAAGCCAGCACCTTCTTAGTCTCCGCGTAGAATCCATAACTTATATCTTAATGTTGTCTGTCATCTGATATCTTCTCCTGTCTCGAACTTTTTTCCCGTTCACCATTCCTTCTTATGCACCCTTCAGTAGGCAGTTTCTTTTTAGCCATTGACCCAGCAATTTCTTTTTCTGTTCCTGATTAGCTTCAGCTCTATCCTTCACTCATTCTTTATTTAGCACAACTTAATTTCTTAGTTTGTCTGTCCATTTCACACACTCCAATCTTCTCCATACTAAATTTTCAAAAAATTGTCATGTGATTTAAGATAATAATTATAAAGAAAAATGGGGGAGAAGAAGATAGTAGTTCTGATGAGGAGGAAAAAGAAAAGATGAGTAGAAGATCGTTTTGATAATCAGGAGGAAGAATATAAGAACATGATAAATAAGAACTAAAAATGCCAAAATAAAGAGCATAACAATGAAGGAGAATAGAAAAAAAAATTTTAATGAGAAGAGAAGAAAATAGTGATTACAATGTGAAGATAATCCGAATAAAAGATGTAGACGATGATATTCACTAATATCAGAAAAAGAGAGAAGCGCTATGTGAAGAAGAAGAAGAAGAAGATGTAGAAGAATAAAAAGAAGAGGAAGAAAATGTGAAGAAGAAGAAGGAGAAAATGTGTCGTACAATTAGTGATTCGGTAGCCGAAGTTCATATAATATTGATAAGGCAGAATGATAAGGGTTGAATGCCTGAGGAGTACAAGAGTAAGGTTATTCACAGTCAAAATACAACTTGGCCGAGAAATGGCTGACAAATATTGCCTGGAGCCCTTACGAGAGATGGGATTGTTTTTCTACACCGTAAATATACGAGAGAGGCTCCCACCTTCATTCGCCCCCCGCAGGAAGCCATTCTTAGGATTTCATTGCCCTATAAAGTCCATCGCATTCGGTCAAATTTGTCCCAACAAACCTCGAATTCAACAGTTAGTATGGTAATTGGTATCAGTCTTTTGCCTTAGTGATTAGCGACGCTGGCTCCTAACTGGGATGTTTCTGGCTTGATTCTCGACTTTGTCGTGTGATTTTTCCTTGTTTTGGAATTGTTCCTTGGTGTGTATGTAATATAGCCTGGGATTTTGTTTTGTATTTACGATTAGATTACATTTAGTTATAACTATATCACCTAGGTTCAGAACAAGAGAAGAGTGTTAGTAGGAGGAAGAGGAATAAAGTGCGTATGATTTGCTGATAATATGGCGTTGTTAGCAGAAGAAATGATACTGAGGAATATGGTACTAGAGCATGACAGCTGTGAGCAGTATAGGATGGTGATAAACGCAAACAAGACGAAGACCATGATTATTGGAAGAAAAATAAAGAAGATGAACGTGCGAATTCGAAATAATGCAGTAGAACAAGCGGATAGTTTCAAATACTTGAGGTGTATTGTAAGTACTAACAAGAGCTGCAGCCAGGAAGTCAAAAAGGAGGATAGCAATAGCAAAGGAAGCTTTTAATAGAAAAAGAAGCATCTTCTGCGGACTTCTGGAAAAAGAACTAAGGAAGAGATTATTTGAGTGCTTTGTGTGGAATGTGCCATTGTATGGGGGCAGAAATATGGACATTACGACGAAGTGAAGAGAAATGACTAGAAGTATTGAAATGTGGATATGGGGAAGAATAGAAGTGTTAAATGGACATACAGAATAAGAAATGAAGCTGTGCTGGAAAAAGTGGATGAAGAAAGAATAATGCTGAAACTGATCACAAAGAGAAAAAAACAATTGACTGGGTAATGAGAAGAAACTGTCTACTGAAGGATGGATTCGAAGGAATGGTGAACGGGAGGAAAGTTCTGGGTAGATGACGATATCAGATGATAGATAACATTAAGATATATGGATCATATGCGACGACTAAGAGAAAGGTGGAAAATAGGGAAGATGGCTTACAGTGAGAGACCTGCCCTTGGGCAGAAAACTATAAATGAATGAGTGAATGAATGAATGAATGAATGAATGAATGAATGAATGAATGAATGAATGAATGAATGTATGAATGAATGAATGAATGAATGAATGAATGAATGAATGAATGAATGAATGTTAGGAGGTGACTGGTACACCCTACCAAAAATCCGCTTTGAATATCCCCTTAACGATCACTAGGAATCGCCCGCGACGCATTTTGCTTTACACGGAATATAAGTTATCTATAACCACACTAAAAACTGCGACTTACTCGTCGAGTAGGCCTATCCCGTGTACAGTGCTTCTGGAGTGAATAACAGTTTTGAATTTAGCTCGCTTTATGTACCTTTATGAAACTCAAATTCTAAAGCAGATATATTACAGCACTTTAGAGCCGAATATAACACCGTCCCACAGCCCAATTACTGGGCCGGCAAAGGAGAACTTCGTGAGTCTACAGTAGGAATTAGGTATAAATAATTCAACTAAATTATGTTGGTCTTAATCTTCGAAAATGCTTTGAAATGAAACGACCATCATGAAGGAAAGGAAGCAAGGCCCCTTTAGGCAATCTTGGTCTCTATCTCTCGAAGGTTTATGAGACGTATATAGTATGTTTTTGTTAACTCCCCTTACACAGTGTTCTGTATATGAACAATAATTTTGCATCATCTACACAGTCAGTAATTATATGGTGTATCATCCCGTGACATAATTGCTTCAACTCCGGCGTACTTCTTTTTGAAGTCGAGCCGCCCTCGAGGTATAGGTTCACTGACTAGCTACTCAAGGATTTTGTGCCTAGACTCGTTTCTCATCTCGTAACAATTGAATACCTTGGCTTCTCATGAATATCTCTCGCTGTAATTCTTTTATTTTTTGTTTTCTGGTGTGTATTATTATAATTAATTTCTTAATTTCCATATTAATATCACATAATTGGCCTCTAAATGACAGGTAAATTATGGCGAGGAAATGTCATTTTCTTGAAGAAAAAAATGTTTCCTTAAAAACAAGGCTATACCCTATTCTTGATAACAGATGTAAGCTTCATGTAACCTTTATGTTCATGATTCCAATCCTATTGTTAAGATAATTTACAATTTTATTCATTACTTTAACGGTATATTTTATAAATTAGATACTACTTGGTCTTCAAAAGTTGTACTAATCGAAAACATTAGTGACATAAGGTGGTACATACTTTCTTATAAAGCATCTTATGTATTTTACAATAAGTCATTTATTCCATCATACTACCAATGATATAAACAGCAAGATTTATTGAATAATTATTTAAAAGATATACACAAATGTAGGCCTAGTTATTTATAGACATCCCAACAAGACATAAATTTTCGTCATCTCGATATGAAACAGAAGGAATTTTTTTAACTTCTAAAAAAATAATACATGTACTTTAATTTATAAATTGAGCCACTTTTAATAAATTAGATAAGTGACAAAACTTGTATCGAGCAAATGGCTATGAAAGTTAAATATTCATTCATTCATAGTTTTCATCCCAAGGCCAGGATTTTCACTAAAAACTCGGCATTCTCCAATCTTTCCTATTAGTCTCCGCATATGATGAATGTATTTTAATGTTGTCTATTGCCTTATATGTTCTTCTGCTCCAAATTTTTTTCTTCCGTTCATCATTCCTTTACGGAACATCCTTCAGTTTGAAGTTTCTTCTTAGCCAGTGTCCAGCCAGTTTCTTGTTCTCTTTCTGATCAGCTTCAGCATTTTTCTTTCTTTACCCACTCTTTCCAACACAGCTTCATATCTTATTCCATCAGTCCATTTCACACGCTCCATTCTTCTTCGTATCCACATTTCAAATTATTCTAATATCTTCTCTTCATTTTGTCGTAATGTCCATGTGTCTGCTCTATATAGGCCTACAATGCCACATTTCACACAAAGCACTTCACTAGACTCTTCCTTAGTTCTTTTTCCAGAGGCCCGCAGAAGATGCTGCAGTTAACACACATAGACAACAGCGCACTAGCGGCCAGAGAAAGAAGCAGAGTTTTAAAGCAAGTAAATGAATGGAGAGGGAGGAGATCCTCCTCTGAATCAGCGCATGGGCGGGAAATAGAAACCGACTGGTCGTGCAGCAAACTCGCTACCGCTGCCATCTAACGATGTTGCATTCAACCGGACTATAACACATCTAGGAGGGGAGACAACAAAAACAGTTTTGATGCAACGCTCTGAAAGACATCATGTAAACTTTTTGTAATTATAAATTTAAAATATTATTCATTGCACTTTATATAGGCTACTATTCATGGTTTGAAACTTTCGTGGATATTTGAAAGTTAAAGTCGGGTTTATGTAAAACAAAGAGGAAGTAGTTCTACGTAGTTGGCCCCTGAAATTCACTTTGTTTACTAGACAGGGCAACAGCCAAGTTGTCAGTTTTGTACAAATATATTTGAAACTGAAAATAGGTACTCCAAACTACATCATTTTTAACATAAAAAATTAATCGGCCACCGGCAGCTTTGAACAATAATAATAGTATGACTTTACAAAAGCATGTGATACTAAACTTGTAAAATGTATATGTGGCAACACAGACCACGTGGGTGGGTGCAGTTTTCTCGCTTTCCTCAGATTATTTCCCATTCCCATTCCCATTTCCATAAAACGGATCCAGTTACGAGTTAGTAGCTAATCTCTTCCAACACATATGATGCTGTAGTGTGCTCGAAAAATGCTACGAGGTTGTGAA
Source organism: Periplaneta americana (assembly GCF_040183065.1). Lineage (NCBI taxonomy): Eukaryota > Metazoa > Arthropoda > Insecta > Blattodea > Blattidae > Periplaneta > Periplaneta americana. The sequence goes on from NC_091118.1 coordinate 151,218,984, forward strand.
TTTCCTTGTAATTGTTAATTTGCGCAATTATTCAACAATGAATGGAAGTGAAAACATAATATATTTTGGACAATTTAGGAAACTCAGTTTACAAGAACAGATTATTGCTATACAGAAGGGAAGGCCAACCCCAACATTACCTGGTCTTACATGTATGCATAGGCTAATTTTTAGCATGTTTCATTCAAGAAGGTGTCATTTCGTGCTGTTAACTTCTTTCCTCCTCTTAAGAAATGAGCAGGAGTCGCCACTGATTCCTAAGTATTTGAAGCTAATCACTTGTTCCACTGCCTCATTTCGAATTCGTATGAGATCACGCTTTCTGTATCTTTATAGAGTTCTTAATTTCCTATATTTTAGAATTCTTTAGGAATCAATTTTTATAGGATGGGACAAAAAATGTTAATGAGAATTTTATTTCCCAAAATTAAAAATTGTTATTGCAAATTTTTTTGGTTCAAATCCATTTTCTGTTAAATACAAAAGTACAGGTAATAATGATTATTTTATGACATTTTAATTTGTTGTCCTGGAGAGTCTGGAATTTAGAATTTTGTGAAGACTACAATATATGTATCCATTAACTACGTAATGTTACATTTTCTCCTCAAGTAGATACACCGTATACTTCACATCATTACTCATATAGCCTCAAAATTTAAGTTCTCCATTTTTTTGACGTGTAATGTCTATATTATGACTATATTGATAATAAAAAATTAAATGATATGGTGGAACGGAAATTAGGCTATATTTGTCGCCATGAATACACTTAGGCCTGCGTTATAGGCTATCCGATTAACTCAACAATGTGAACTAGTCCATTCCTGTTCACAAGGGGAGTCTGCATAGGTTTAAACATAACCTAGATATTTTGAAAAGTTTATCACAATCCATGATGGAGGTTACAATATGCTTTAAAAATGTTTATTCAATTGAAGGATTCAGAACTATAGTGGGCCAAGCGCCATTTGCTAAAACCGTAAAAAACAAGAATTAAAATGAAGTTAGTACCATAATTAAATTGAAACATATAGCAAGTAATACAAAGTATACACATTAAAACTAAATGATATGTCAATCTTCATTAAACTATGGTATTCACTTAACTTTAACCCTTGCTTTCTCCGTTTTTAATAAATGGCGCTTAGCCCACCATGGCTCTGAACCCTTCAATTGTGCTTTGACATGATGAGAAACGGACGCGTGCACAATACGTGCGTAACGATAGAAAGTTAATAGAAGCTTGATATTATTCACATCTAAATGAATAAAATAACAATAACAATTTTTACTAGCTATTATTATAAATGTTTGTATGCAGTATACCAGTTAATTTTTAATTGTTTGTGGCACAGAAATATTTCTTTGCTTGTGCTTTAATATTGCATTCTATTTTAATATATTATTTATTATTATTATTATTATTATTATTATTATTATTATTATTATTATTATTATTATTATTCATGTTGTTGAGGGGTTGACTGTTATTCATAGTTTTCATTCCGTTGATCAGACACACTTGAATTTTGTAGCAGATTGTATTTATTTTTTCTGATTCCATTACCCTAATTCATCTGTATAGATGATACATGCAATCATACGGATTTCTTCTAATCCCCTGTCAGGTTTTAAATTGTTAAGTATCTACCTGTCTTGAAAGAGTTTGCATTGTTAGCAAATCTTTGTGTTTTTTACATTTTAAGTTCAGTAACTTTAAAGCAATAGTGTTTTGCATTGTTAAAAAGAACTCTGAACAGAAGCTTGATAGATTTTTCAAGTTTCACTTAGTAACACATCATTGTCTGAGTAAGGAACTATATTTAATTTATAGGCATTCAAAGAGATGTCATTATTTTCTTTCGCAGCTTCCTAAATTTATAATAAAGAAACATATTGAATTCGTAAATATTTTAAGTGTTGCATCTTGTAGTTCTTAAATGCATATCTCTTTTCGTTTCAGGTTGCTTCAGGTTAGCTTGGCAACTTAACAGAGAAAAAAACCACAGACCTCAGTTCAGGTAAGCCTACTCTTTTTTTTTAGTGCCCACGTGGCACTCTTCTTTTATATATGTTTCATCTATTAAGTGCTTAACAGTTTGACGACATTTGCTACTGTAAATTGTAACATGTCATCTGCCAAAGAATAACACAATGCAAACAGTATATACTTAACACTTTAGCTGTTTGACGTATTTGAAAATTTATTTCTTTTCAAGTGGAATTAATGGCCTCTTTCTATCGAATTATTTTAAGGTATCGTCATAAATCGTTACAGTACATACAACGTGTCAAATATATCTAAAATAGTATCTAGTCTCTGTGTGAATTTATTGGGTTTAAAGGTATAACCTCCTGTCTTAACTCCCTCTCGGGTCACCGCAATAAATCTTGGTTAGAAGTCTACCATTAACTTGTTGTGTTTTTCGCGGAACAATCACGTTTTGTCTTTTCTTACCTCTGATGCTACATTTTAAACGGTATGTAAGACTGGGTGTTTACAAAATATTTCAATTTATTTTGAATAAACTTTATTTACGTATCTACGTGGAGGTTGGCTAAAAGACTAAGGTTATCATAAACTGTTTTTTTTAATAAATGGTTGGTAAACAATTGAAGGGTTCAGAACCATAGTGGGCCAAGCGCCATATATTAAAGACATAGAAAACAAGGGTTAAAATTAAGTTATTAGCCTACCATAATTCACTGGAAACATATAGCAAGTAATATTAAGTATGCACATTAAAACTAAATGCCAATCTTCATTAAACTATGGTATTCACTTACCTTTAATCCTTACTTTGTCCGTTTTTAATAAGTGGCGCTTAGCCCACTATGGCTCTGAACCCTTCAATTATAATGGCAAAAGGGAAAACAATGGAGAAGGAAAAAAAAGATAAATAATTGAAAACGATTAAACAAATTATTATTAATTCCAGAAGAAACATCAAATCTTCCTTGTATCTATTATGTTATCAGGTGATCTCAGTCTTCTATTCAGTACTAGTCGCAGGACATAAGAGTGTACAGATCGCCATAGGAAAGAGATCAGTCTGTTCAAGTGTAGAGATGGTTTCTTAGGATTTTTATAGATCTCTTCACTGGAGACAGAGATACTTCAGTAACAAGAGTTTGTCCTAGACCATACTGCTTGCAAAATTGCGCGAATCTTTTTCTGATGGTCCCTCTATCCCCAATGAGTAATGCAATAACTTCGATCAACGTTAAATGATATTTTTCCTTATAGTATGGTATAGTGGGGTTGTATATATCGCATTATCAACGTAAGAATTATTCAGCGTTTGTAACATTTAAAGAAAAACCTCGTAATATAGAACCCACGATAGCACAAATGTGGAGATTATTTGTAAACTTTTACATATGGACTGTAAAAATAATAGAATAGATACTGAATTCTTAAAAACATTATATCTAAACTTCAACAGAAATAAATTTAGAACATTCTACTTACAGAAAAAGCCATGCCTGATAGTTTTAAGTGCAACATTTTCATCTGAACTACTAGATGAAATTTTCTTAATCCATTTTTAATATTATAGGGTTAATCAGAGTCAAGCGAGATTATTTAATTTTCACAGAAACTTCTGTTTCAATTATTATTTCATTACTGTTGCAAAGGTGAAATGAAATAAATAAGCAAATGGCATTTCAGACTTTATTGAATGAGTTAATGTGTTTTTTTTTTTTTTTTTTTTTTTTTGCAAATTTCTACCATAAAGTAAGGACTTTATCTGTACAAATACAACATTTAGTTTATTAATGTAACATCGAATGTAATAGAGATTATTTCAGCGCACTGAGAAGAGTCAGACCTCTGAATTGACTGAGGTACGGACCCTGTCTTTAAAAAAAAGTTTATATTCCACAAGATTTTCTTTTAAATGAATTTTAATTCCTATAAAAAAAGGCTACTAATGATGTAGGCTAGGAGAAAAATAGCTATCATATCTGATTGTTGTGAAGTTGGTTTACATCTGAATAAACTCCATTCATTTATGAAAAAATTAAGTTATTATTTTTATATAGGCTATACTGTACTTACTAAAGAAATTTACGGCATTTTTTCAGGTCCTTCATAACTTTTGAATAACCCGTATAATTAATCGTACAGAAATGTCGGCAAGTTAGAGACTCTATTCTCATGACGTGTAAATGAAATACATTTTTTTAGGATTAGCCTTCACGCTTTCCTCTTTGGTACCATTGTCTTTATATTACCTATATAAAATACGTAAATGTTTTTCTGGAGACTACGCTTCTAAATATTTCAAATTTGTTAAAATAAACGGTCGATTTTGCAAGGAAGATGTTAATCCACTCATGTCCCCCCTCAGATTGATCCCATAGACCTTCTCAACAGATAGGGAAAAGTAAAATAATAAACAGGTATAAAACATAGGCTATAAAAATAATATGTCGAAACTAAAGTTTGAAGGAAAGATTTTCGGAAGATTGAATTTTACACAGGAATTTTACAATTTCCTTCGGATAAAATTTGTGCATATTTAAACGACAAAACTAAAATTCTTTCAGTCATTTATTACCATAATACACTAATCGAATTAAATCGATTACTTTCCCAAAACATATTATGAAATGTTTCATATAAAACAAGTTTTTTTCTGGAAAAGGAAGCAAAAACGAGCAAAATTGTATTAAACTCTTTTGTTTAAAGTATCTCAAAGAATAACCCTCTGAAATTAATAACATTACTTAGATTCATCCTATATATATATATATATATATATATATATATATATATATATATACATACATATATATATACTGTATTATATAATTGTATTCAGTTTTACTATGTCATAGTCGTAGTGGCTCTTGACATATAATAATAATAATAATAATAATAATAATAATAATAATAAAAATAATAATAAAATGAAATATAAATTACAGTATACATTTCAGTAAAACCACAGACATCCACAAATATGATTTAATGCTGTTTTAGGCTATTTGTATCCTTACACTCCGTTTTCCTCTTTCATGGTTGATACTCTCAACTGACAATTCGAAATGATTCTAATAGTCTACTAATACACCTTCATTGTACCCTTGTTATATCGACATAACCATGCCAGATGTTTTACAGTTACGAATCCAGTTATAAAAATTTGACAGGAAACGAACTAAAACCATATGGCTAATCATATATGAAGCAGCAACTGGAGTATGGATTTTAACTATATAGTTGAATCTGAAAAAAAAAATTTCCGGTTGTCTGTTCACAATGTTTTAGGGGATAGAAAACATACAGCTTCAGCTTAAAAATAGAATAATTACTGATTTCTGTTTTGTTTCCTCAAAATTCTTCCAAACTCATACATTGCCATAATTTTGGGTATTAATATGCAGTATATAGTTACACTTTCAAATAAATGAAACGATGTTTCAAATAAGATTTACGTAAAATGAAACCAGTGCACCGTTCAGCTTGGCGTTATTATTATTATTATTATTATTATTATTATTATTATTATATTTATGTTCTTTTACATTGTTATAGCCCTATATATATATATATGTAGTAATTTAATCGGAGTTATCTTTTTAATTACAAATTCCTTCTGTGTTTAATGAACACGTCTTAACTTGATTCTAGTTACCTATAATACTCTATTTCCTTTGATGGATTTCAAAGTTAGCTACAATATCTCTATAGGCTATCCATTTATATGTTTCAGTGTTTTAACGTGAATACGTGTGTAAGTTCAGTCTAGTACTAAGGTACCATTCGAGAAAGTCGATCGACATATTTTAGGTCAGTTTGGTCGCGCCTATAATTTCTAAAATGTATGATATATTCCAATGAAGTAAACGTATCCAACGTGACCTTGAATTGGTGCAGGTGACGCCATTAAGCGAATCGCGGCATGGGGAAGTCGCGCGGCAGCCGAGGCAGGGTAACTCGAGAATGCGAAAAGGTAAAACGTTCTCAGTGATGTCAAAGATTCCTAATGAACAAAGCTAAAATCTTAATTGAGCAACAATCAACAGTCTACAACTTGAACTCGAACAAGATTGAAACTGAAATTGAGTGAAGAGAAAATATTCACAATGTCGAGATATTGCAGTGCAAAAGGGAGCGGACGTATGAACAACGGGTATGAAGCGATAGAGCAGGATGGTTACTGTGACAATCGACATATTTTCTCTCAATGCATACAAGATGCTACTCTCAGAAGTCTCAGCACGGCGAAGATATACTTGGAGGTTAACTGGAAAGAAGAGATGTTAATTGTCATTGCTGATGTTTACTTTAGCATCAGTTCTATCAGCGAAGTCTGGATACAGCCTACATAGTTTCTTTTGAGACTGATATAGAATTTAATCGAAGCTACGTATTTTTTAGGTTCAAAATTCGGTCTGTGTATAACTAATAAACACGCTTGAACTTGATTGTATATAGCTATAATTTATCTGTTTCATTAAATAGGTAGAACATTAGCTACAATACGTCTGTATCATTTGTTAGGTTTCAATGGCTTTTTAGATTGATGAAAAATGTAACCGCAGCTATCCGTTTAAATTAAAAAAATAGCTAAAATGTAACTGTTTCTTTTGATGTGTTTTTTTTTTCATACTGAGACAGAATTTAATTTGAACTTTTTTTTAAATTTAAAATCTGTTTTGAATATATTGGATGTGTCTGAGTTTGATTGCCATTAACTACGACAATACTACCTATAATTCAGATATGGCTACGACATACCGTATCATATGTGTGTGACTGTATCGCAGTTTGAAATATACAACAGAAATACAAGCTTCTACATGGACTCGTTCTTAATTGTTTTTTCGAAATACCTCTCGTACTGTCAAAAGGAATCTGGCCAATTTAAATCTTTCTAAACTCTTAGGTATTGGGGCGGAGGAAGAAGGCGGACGTACCGACTTGTAACTGTTTTGCACATGCAGTAAATCAGCCAGAAGTGCGGGAGAAAGATTTCTTCACCACCCAACCCCCTCTATATTTTTTAAGAAAAAAAAAAAGAAATATATACAGACTTGGTACTGTTCAGGGGCAGTGTCTGTCCCAGCCGCCGTTTTATACATGGGGATTGTATACGACAGCAGCCCCCAACTCTCCAAACCCTGGCACTTGCTCTGCTGAATGCCCGAAATGCCGAACTTTTCAAGGGTTGGAGGAGGGGTAGAAGTTGGGCGGGTGAAGCGTGCAAGAAATTTATGAGGTAAGCCACTTCGTTGTTCAAACAGCTTACAGTGTACAAAAGACAGTTAAGGCTCCATAATAGCTCATCTTATGTATCCGTAGAGAGCGTTTATTTAGTTCACACCTTCCATGCAATTTCATCGAGGCTTTACTCGTAGTGAATATAGTCACTGCCCATCTGTATAAAGAAGCATTTTCTTATTTCCGTTAAAATATCCCACTGAATAAGATAAAAATAATCGATAGTGAAAATTTACACCTTCGCCAGTATAATTTTACTGTATTTCAACCATTTTTCTTCAAAATGTGTAGGTCTTCTGAAAATAAAAATTGGCATGTGTAATACACAATAAGTCGATTTTTTTTTCATAATATTTTACTTTTATAGTATGTATGCATGTATATATCGTCGTTGTTCCTGCAATAACTCCTTTGTGGAAAATATAACATTTTTCAGTAGGAACAAAAAACAATTTATTCATTCTATGGCAGTAGTACGTAGGAGATCGTGAATTCTTACATTTTCGAAAGAAATAAAGAAATATAATTATATATAAAGAGATTTTATTATTTTCTACATCACTATTTAAGTTATTTAATGGAGCAAAAATCTGAAAATCGATAAATATGTCACAAGGAGTTATTGCAGGAACAACGACGATATGTATGTGCGTGCGTGGATATGTATGTATGTATGTATGTATGTATGTATGTATGTATGTATGTACGCATATTTAGTGAACAGTTCGACGAACTCGACAAGTAACACCAATAGTGCGTCACTCATTAAGCAACTAAGCCAGACTGGTTCATTTCCCCCTTTTTTTTAGTATGAATTAATAATTAAAATTTAAGTTTCCGGCCTCGTGATGCTCATATGAAAGGAACTTAATATTGAATGGAAGTTACGTTTTGTTTCATGTAACTTACCGCTTAGAGTAAGTGTGTGTTTCCATGATTGTCAAAGTACAGTCACAGTCTAGTATAGCTATACAATCACGAAGCTAGAGTTTATGAGGGTACTAGGAACAATAGACTATGCCGGTACTATTTCGCATTGTCTGTAATAAGGCGATAGTAGCGATCCTAGTGGTTAGCAACTATCTATGGATGCAATTTTTACTATGTATTGAGCTTCGTGACAGTGTATACTAGACTGTGGTAAAGCTCTCTGTTGCATTATCTTACTCTATGGCAAGTCGCAGCATTGATATACATCTACATCATTGTACTTCCACCACGTATCCGTCGTGTAGGCCTAAACATTGAGAGAAAAAGCAATAAGTTCTTGGATGTTAAATGTGTGAAGAATTATCTGTAGTTAGACATAATATGAAGCATTCCATCATGTTTTATTCGTCGCTTCTACTAGGAAAATCTCAATTCGAGCAACGTACAGCGGGCTGTCTTGCCGCCCCCACAAAAGTTTATAATCTAAAATAGGAATTGTTACGCGAGTTATATGGCAGCTAATACAGCGCTAATTTGAACACAATATCATGCTTACGGGCCCTTTCATAAAGGGCGTCTACGGGGGGAGAGTGGAGAAGAGTAGCGAGATCACTTCATCGTATGCGAGCTAAAGATTTTTTTTCAAGAAAAGGTTTGTTTGACATTAGAGGGTTAGTTTAGTTAAGTTGGAAAAAGAAGGGTATGCATTGCAACCAGTAAATTAAGGGTATAAAAGCTCGAAAAATTAGCCTCTCTTTTGTTAACGTATTCATAGTCGTGTTAAGCGGTGAATGAAGGAAAGAATAGCGTAGAGGGGAGGAAGAAAAAGATGAAGGTGCTGCGGCTTAATTTACTACCGGGTTTTATTGTCCTTTAACTCCACCTTCATGCCCCATCTCTCTCTTTTTCCCTTTATTTTATTTTGTACAAAAAATATTTATTCACGTGGGATAAATGTTCAACAAAGGACTACCTAATTGAGGAAGAACCCTTTTCCATATAGGTCAATCAGCGCTCTTAGGGGGTATAAGAGATTGTAACACAGAGTTGAGGATTAGACACGTTTCACATCAAATATTACTTCACATAATAGTCAAAGTATTTGTAATATAAGATGTAATAATAAATTTTCGTGATGTTATAAAAATAGTTTTCCATATTTTCACTGGAATACGCTTTCATCATCCCTGATAGGCTATAAAAAACTGATTTTTGGCATGTTGTCTGTCCATCCCTACATTCACAGCTTTTCCCTTGCTCTATTAGTTATTTTATATTGGCCTAATAATAATAATAATAATAATAATAATAATAATAATAATAATAATAATAATTTTAATATATTTCCTTCTGATTACAGAGAATGACGTAGTACATAATAGACCTAATGATACCTGCAGGAGCGAAAGCTCGTGCTCGGATGCAGTTCAATTATTATACATATTCAATAGTAGACCTAAATAAAATAACAAGACGTAATGTAAAAGTGAACATAATGCAAAGAGAACAAATACAATAGGTACAAAATGAAGTAGAAACAACACAAGAATGTGCATGAAAGTACGATATAGGGCTTATAATATATAAAAGTGAACAAAATACAATACAGTGGATGATAGATAACAACAAATAACATAGAAATAAATGATAATTGAACATGATATACAAATGTGTGGTATATATGTAGATTTAACGAATTTATAATATAGAATAATAATAATTAGATACGTTTTAATTACTGTAGTTCGGTTTTTTTTAATACTTTGTAGTTCAATAATTTCAAATTCGGGTTTGATTTAATAAAGTTACTATACAGTCTTGGGCCCAAATTTGAGTTATGCCTTACACCTGCTTCGGTCTTTCATTTTGATTCAGTTATAGCACATGAAATCCTCAATCTTCTTGTATAGTCCGATATAAAATTATTTCGATAACTTATGCATATTTTATTCATAGGCCTATTCATGTTAGTTCATATGAAAAATGTGCACACGAAGGACAATAATTTCATTTAAAAAGTAATGATGATCACACCGGTAAAGGATCTCTTCTCTTAAAGTAGGTCTACCGTATTAACAGTCGATAATATTTGTAAAATTTTTCTTGCTATGCGTGGGTGAATTTCTACAGAAGCAATTATCGTCACAGAAAGTCTGTGTGAAGGACATTATAGACAATGCGTAATCTAATAATTATGCATGTGTTCAAAATTATTAAGTTGAAATAAATTTAAATTCGTAACGCCACAGCCCATGGAGGGCCGAAGCCGATCAATCGTCTTCTGGCTTCAGGTCCACAAGTTCCCGCAGAGTTGAACGATCATCCATCCTGCAGGAGGATGATGTGCCATCAACACAATGATATCTCTCTCCCACGCCGTTATATTTATTTATTTACTTATTTTTATTTATCTATTTATTTATATATGTATTTATTTATATTTTTATTTATTTATTTATTCATTCATTCATTTACTTATTTATTTATTTATTTATTTATTTATTTATTTATTTATTTATTCATTTATTTGTCTATAACACTAGACAGAACAAATAGTTGCTTAGAACATAAAAAATGGAGACAAGAACATGAAAAAGATATAAAAACTGGAGACAAGAACATGAAAAAGATATAAAAACAAATATAAATGCAAAATAGAGGTATAAATACAAATTAAAAATAGGAAAAAATATAAATACATACGTAATTAAAAGACACGTCTAAATATAAACGAAAAATACAAAATGAAAAATAGATAAATACAGATAGCATAAGCAAAAGACTTAAATGTAGGGTCTACCTCTTAAATGAAAATTGCAGAGTAACAAATACATGGCAATGTAATTTAAAATCAACTACCTTCAATATTTTAATAAGACAATTTTTATGTTTAATGTAGAAATTCCTGAAATCTACATCATATGTTTTACATAATTATGTCATTCAATTTTGAACACATTTTTAACACTGGTGAATTTTTATGTGCTAAAGTATTTGATTTTTTTATAATGTAATAATTGACGATTTCTTAAATGAGATGTTCTAGCGTTAAGCTGGATTTGTGACAATATTTCGCTATTATCTAGTAGACCGTTGAATATTTTATGCACTAAAATTTGCTCAGCAAGTATTCTACGACTGACAAGAGACATGATAGCTATTAAATTCAGTAAGTAGAGTGTTTTACGATTTTTTTTATGGAAGGCCGAATAATGATATTTTTAAAAATAAAGTTATCTTGAGAATCGTTTCTTTATTCTTTTAATTTGATTAAGTTCTATGTGATTTACAATTGTGAGACCAAATGGCTAAGGCATATTCCAATTTAGCTCGAACATGACAATTGAAAAGAAGTGTCAAAGTCGAAATATTTTGTAATTTTTTTGAGTTTATAATAGTAAATCCTAGAGTTTTGCTTACGAAACCGTAGTTCACTACTCATTCTAGCTCCCCAAATTTATCACGATTCCATTCACTGGCAGAAAATTCCGCGAGAAATGTTCTGATGTAAGAGGACTCGAACCAGCGTGCATTTCGTATCGCTAGTCCAAAACATGACGCATTAGGCCGCGCAATTATGGCGCTGGATGTTACTAATAGGTTTAGAAAATGAATTATGCCTATATATTAATATCATTCGCAGCTTCATAATAAGTAGCCTATTTCATTTTTTCGTAAATGAGTAAAACATGTAATATATGGAAAAAGTATGGGATTCGTTTTTTCTCCAGTCTTGTTGGTATGTATGTAGCCTATTTTATCTTCATTGCAAGTATTTCGTAATTTTTCCTGAGTTTTTAATTTTCGATTTGATCTTTCTGTATAAAAATGTTAGCTGAGTGTTTAAATTTCATTTCATTTCATTTTTAAGGAAGTTACTTTAATATCTAGAACGCTGATTCTTAAGTACGATACTGAAACTGTGACATAATGCAGGTCTATTATGACAATTTAATTGTGTGTGTTTCTTCCACCCCGTTTCTGATCAGTATGTGGGCCTACTCTGAATTTGTGCTATTTTATTACCTAAAAATATAATGTTAAAACTTACTAAATTGAAGTAGCCCGAACATAATTTTAAATTTATAGGTGGGTTAATAAAACATATTTATTCGTAATTCAGGTTTAGGCCTACTTTTGGTTAAGTTTACATTTAGTTACGCTTTATTTATATTTAGGCTTAGGCCTACTTCTACGTTTATTTTATCTACGTTAACTGATTTTGTTATTGCTGAATAGCTATAGATGCTTTAATATTACTGTATAGGCCTATTATATCCCACTACCACCGGGAGTATACCCAATTGCAGTGTGAAATTAAGATTCTAAAGCCGATAAATATGACTATTGTACTAGATGAGGAGCTTGGTATCAAAGTTGGACAACTCCACTTTTGCTTTTTTACAGGAGAGGCGAAAAACTAGATCCTTGGAAGCCAATGTCACCGTTATACGTACATTTTTTTAAACATTCTCATAAGCCATAGAAATATTTTTTCAGTCTCAAAATGTGATTAAAATTAATATTCAGGTCGAAATTTAAAAGTGTAGTTGTCCAGCTCTGAAATTGTAAGTCATGGAGTTGTCTGTTTTTGAAAATCTTATATTATAAATCTTACAGAAATAAAATGGGATTTAGGACATACAAATGCGACTTAACTTAACATTTAAATAGAAACAGATTTGTAATTACAAAGTTATAAAGAAACATGAAGTCATATTTAAAGTGAAATTGTCTACTTTTGAATCTAAGTCTCTTCTAACTCGGTTTCTAAGCAAATTTACGTAAAACAGTACTTATTCATCCACAAACCGATTATATAAACAATCAGCTATGTTGGATTCGTGATGAGTGATGGGAAAAGATGGTACGAATGTGGGTTTGTCATTGGCTACTGAAGGAATTGTCGTAATTTGAAACTAAGCCACAGTGGAGTTGGTTGTCTACATTTTGGTTCTAAAGCGCACAATTAAATGCTATTTTCGTTCTGTTCTGTCGTTTTTGAACCTAAATAGTTCTAGAATCGCATTCAGCACACAAAATTCTATGAGAAACAATCAATATCTCGAAATCGCAAAAAAAAAAAAAAAAAAAAAAAAAAAATTGTCTAACTTTGATACTATGCTCCTATGTACTATGTATGTATATGTTTTCTAGTTTTTTAGTTAATTTTGATCTTAGCGTACCTTACATACTTCACTCTTGTTAATATAAAACTCATTTCCCATAGTTCAGTAAATAATTCACGAAGCGTAAAATGCGTTCGTGGGTATATTCCAAATCATTGGTGGAAGGAACAACTGTTACTGTTTTAAATCTTTTGTTTCCGACAGATAAAAATGTTCATCTACGATGCCCATTTGCTTGAGTAGGCAGACAGGTATGTTGGTTTGGGTCTGATGCCATTGTAATGGCGGTGTAGAATTATCCGGTACCAAGCATCGAAGCAGAAACAATGATAGGCGAAAACAAAAGCAGTCAGGCGCCTTTCCAAAGTATAGACTACCTTCGTCTCGTCGACACAGAGGTACGGTTGACAAATCGCCACAACTTGCCCGTTGTTGGCTGCTCACAGAGTCAAATTATAGGTTATGTATGAACAAGTAGACATTAGATAGAGAAAAAGTCGTCCTTTACCCCCTCTCCTACATAAATATAGGTTTGTTTGAACCATCGCCATCTTCCTGTTGCCACGTTCTCTGTCTTTTTATTTTGTATACAGCTTTCTCCATTTTTCTATGTTCGAAAGGAATAATCGCTTCCATAAAAATGTTCTCTGAAACATCTTAAATGGTGGTCAGTTTTTCGACCTACAAAGACCGTCAAATTTGTGGAATTTAATTCGGCGCCGGAGCTTGTAAGCTTTATTTAATAACCAACCAACAGCGATTTTAAAGAGGATCATGATGTCACTAATTCATTCTAATTTAGCACTTATTGTTAGAGAGTTGAAGGCCTTCCACATTAATTATAAAATTATAAGCGATCTTTCAACATATTTTCAGCGATCTTAAATAGACCTAGTATTAAATATGCTATTTAGCATCATTGTTTCGGAGTATATTCGTAGTTATTACATATCATTTACTTCTCAGTAGTAGCTTTAATCTGTTTATTTAAAGTTGAGACTCTGCAACAAATTAGAATGTATAAAGTAAGAAGAGAAAATAATATGGAGAGGAAAGAAATAGCAGAATCTCAATGTAGATAATATTTATAGAAGTGAAATAATAATAATAATAATAATAATAATAATAATAATAATAATTATTATTATTATTATTATTATTATTATTATTATTATTATTATTATTATATAACTTCATAAGCAATGAAGTCTTTAGGCTTAGCAATGAACAATTTGCTTCAAGGTCTCTACTGTAATAAATGAATCTCTCACTCTATTTTCTAAAACGCAGCAGTCAATTGACGTAAATTTTAGGAAAACAAAAAAACTATATTAGGATATTTAAAAAAATGTTTTTTTTTCTGTTTCTTAATAACACACGTGATCTTTTGCCAAGAATTTCTGATGTATTGATCATTTTTTTTATTGAATTACCTTAATTCATTCATTCATTCATTCATTCATTCATTTATTTTATTCCATAGATCTTACATGAGCAATGAAGCTTTAAGATGTGGAACATGTCAACATTTTACAATATTACAATTACAATTTTTACAAATTTTTATAGTTTTACAATTTAGTAATTTTCTACAATTTTTACAATTTTGTACAATTTTTTTACATTTTGGCGAGATGTAGTGAGATGAGATGAGGTCCGAGGATTCGCCAAAATATTACCCGGCATTTGCCTTTTCGGTAGGGGAAACCTCGGAAAAACCCAACCAGGTAATCAAATCAAAGGGGGTAATCAAATCAAAGGGGTTGATGCCAAGGACTCGCCATAGACCTCCGGCTTCAGTCCCACGGCTGGGGAAAACCTCCGAAGAAACCAAAGTCCAAAGGGGGATCCAACCCAAGCCCGAACGCAGCTCCGGATCAGCAGCCCAGCGAGTCTGCCGACTGAGCTACATCGATGGCTCTACTAAAAGTATACAATACATAGCCAATCAGATTATTAAATTTACAAACGCAAACGATCATTCATAAGTTGAGCTATATTATAATACAAAACAATTTAATTAGATTTAAGGTATAAACAATTCAACCAGTTGTGATATACAGAAATTGATAATACATATCATGCAAACTACTTCAAATTACAAACACAAACAATTTATCAGTAGAGCTATATAGATTACTATTCAATTTAAAGCATATACAATTCATCGGCCAAAACTATACAAATATATACAATACAAAGTAGCATACTTTCATTAAGCTATACAAATTTGTGCAATTAATATCAAGTAGATTAATTCAATTTATAATCATAAACAATTCATCAGTTGAGCTATACATATTACCATTCAATTTACAGTAGGTCTATATACAATTCATCAGTAGAGCTACACAGACTAGTAATCATTTTAAGAACATATACAATTCATCAGCCAAACTATACAAACATATACAATCAAATTAGTTCAATTTACAAACTTATTTTCGTTAAGCTATACAATTCATATGAATTAGATTAATTCAATTTATAAGCTTAAACAATTCATCAGTTGACCTATACAGTATACTATTCAATTTACAGTACATACAATTCATCAGTTATGCTAAGCAAAAAATACAATACATAGTAAACAGATTAAGTCAATATAAAAACATATTTTAGTTGAGCTATATAAAATTGTACATGTCATTTAAGTAGAATAATTCAATTCACAAGCATAAACAATTCATCAATTGTGTAGAAGGTATGAGTATGTAGAAATTTGGTTAATTATTTTTATATGGTGCAAATTAGTGCCTGATGCTCATTCGAAACAAACGGATTTGTATGGTCTTTTACTGCGAATATCTAAGAGGCTTCATATCTTTATTAATATCGTGAAAATATTGCAATCGTGGCCTGCCCCTTGGTCTCTTTTTTCCGGAATTTGTATTGAAGCTTGATGAATCATGAATTGGTTTGCTCCATATGCGTGTCCGATCCATTTCTATCCTTCTTGATTTAATTTTTTCCACAACGCTTGTTTCTTTCAGTAAATCATAAATTTCCTGATTAAGCCTAATACGGTACCATTAAGATATTGCATCAAGTATTGGCCTGAATATTTACCTCATTATTATCTTTCAAATAATCTTAGGGATCTGTCCTTGTTTCTAAACCGATATAAGCTAATACTGATATAATCAGTGATTTATGTCATTCATTCACTCATTCATAGCGTTCTGCCCAAGGGCAGATCTTTCACTGCAAACCCAGAATTATCTCATCTTTCCTATTTTCTGCCTTCCTCTTTGTCTCTTCATATGACACATATATCTTAATGTTGTCTATCATTTTCTTCTGCCCCGAACTCTTTTCCCGTTCACCATTCCTTCCAGTGCATCCTTCAGAAGGCAGTTTCTTCTCACTAGTGACCCAGCCAATTCCTTTTCCTCTTTCTGATCAGCTTCAGCATCATTCTTTCTTCATCCACTATTTCCAATACAGCTTCGTTTCTTATTCTGTCTGTCCATTTCACACGCTCCTTCCTTTTTCATATATACATTTCAAATACTTCAAAACTTCATATTTCTATAAAGCAATTTACTCTTCAGTAAATTTAGTAATGCATAGTAATTTAGTAATATCGACTCCATGTATTGTGGGTCCCCATCACCATGGCATGGCACGTCCTCAGGTTGCGGATAGAGGAGACAGCCTCCAGATATGGAATGTAACTGCCGAGCCATTTATATCCGAACTCACACTTTCTGAAGTCAAAATTGCAATTTTTTTTTTCGTTGTTGGTAACTTTATAGCATCTATTAATGCTTTATGATTGTGCTAACAGAGGGAGTTACTTGTCAGTAATGTGACGCTGAAACGTGTGTTCAGGTTACTGCCCAACGACAGTCCTGATGTATTTTATATTTTTGATCATAGGCTAATTATTAACCCAGCACACTCACAACCACACTCACATTCATACAAATTTTCAGACTCTAGACACTCGGGTAGTAAAATTGCGATATGAAATCTGAAAAAAGAGCAAGTCTCTAGGTATCGCTCAAATTTCAGTAGAATTAATGCAAGAAAATGAAAGCGTATTATCTAGCGAAATTTATTAGCTTGTACTTTCTATTTGGGAAAAAAAAATTGTGCCAGAACAATGGAAGGGGTCCGTAATAAATTGTACCTATTTTTAAGAAATGGGACAAGACTAACTGTAGTAACTTTCAAGGAATATCACCTTTGTTAACGTCGTAGGCCTACAAAATTTTGTCAATATTCTTTTCAGAAGAATAACTCCATATGTAGATGAAATTATTGCGGATCATCAGTGCGGTTTTAGGAATAATAGATCGGCTATTGATCAGATTTTTTTGTATTTGAAAGAAAATGGAGAAAAAATGGGAGTATAAGGGTACATATATAAGTTATTCGTAGACTTCAAAAAGACATAGCCTACGTCTCGGTTAAGAGAGAAGTTTTATATAATATTATTATTTTTGATTTTGGTATTTCCAAGGAACTAGTTCGGTTTAATAATATGTGTCTCAGTGAAACGTACAGCAAAGTCCATTTAAGCCAATTTCTATCTGATGCTTTTCCAATTAACTGTGTGCTAAAGCAAGGAGATGCACTATCACCTTTACTTTTTAGCTTCGCTCTAGAATACGCCAGTAGGAATGTTCAGGATAACAGAGGATTTTAAATTGAACGGGTACATCAGCTGTTTTTATATGCGGATGACGTGAATATGTTAGAAGAAAATTCACAGACTATTAGGGAAAATACGGGAATTTTATTTGAAGCAAGTAAAGAGATAGGTTTGGAAGTAAATTACAAAAAGACAAAGTATGTGGTTATGTCTCGTGACAAGAATATTGTACGAAGTGGAAATATACAAATTGAAGATTTATCCTTCGAAGAGGTGGAAAAATTCAAATATCTTGGGGCAACAGTAACAAATATAAATGACACTCGGGAGGAAATCAAACGCAGAATAAATATGGGAAATGCCTGTCATCTAGTCTGTTGTCAAAAAATCTTAAAGTTGGAATTTATTAAACAATTATATTACTGGTTGTTCTGTATAATTGTGAAACTTGGACTCTCACTTTGAGAGAAGAACAGAGATTAAGGGTATTTGAGAATAAGGTTCTTAGGAAAATATTTGGGGAAAAGAGAGATGAAGTTACAGGAGAATGGAGAAAGTTGCATAGCGTAGATCTGCACGCATTGTATTCTTCACCTGATATAATGAGGGACATTAAATCCAGACGTTTAAGATGGGCAGGGCATGTAGCACGTATGGGCGAATCCAGAAATATATGTTAGTTGGGAGGCCGGAGGGAAAGAGATCTTTGGGGAAGCCGAGACATAGATGGGAGGATAATATTAAAATGTATTTGTGGGAAGTGGAATATGATGATAGAGACTGGATTAATCTTGCTCAGGATAGAGACCAATGGCGGGCTTATGTGAGGGCGGCAACGAACCTACGGGTTCCTTAAAAGCCATAAGTAAGTAAGTAGTGAAATATGAACCGTTATATTAATTTTGCAGCATTTTTTCCATTCAAATTACCACAAATGTTGAAAAAATTGAATTCTTAAAGTTATGTAGAACTTCACGGAACTAAAAATGTTATAGCTGTGAGTAAATACATATTATCTTTAAATTTTAGTTCGACAGTTTTGTGTGATGTTTCTTTGCACACAATAACGGCAGTACCTACTGTCTTTGTTATCGTGAGAATGAGGAAATACATTGTAAAGGCGTTAAGATAAACAGTTTTCTTATGAAGTAGACCTAAATGAATTGAGCCCGTGAGTTATAGTAGCAATCCTTATAAGTGATTTGTCTGATATAATTGTTAAAAAGGAGCCTTGAAAATGATCTCCTCTCGTGTTTTCCGCAAAAATTAAGGCAGTGTTTTAGTGAGACCCTATTGACAGTTTTCTGATCGAGAAGAGAAAAAGATTTGGCTGGATCACTGGCTGAAAAGAAACTGTCTACTGAAGGATGCACTGGAAGGAATTTTGAATGATAGAAAAGTTCGGGATAGAAGAAAATATCAGATGATAGACAACATTAAGATAGATGGTTAGTAAGCAGAGATTAAGAGGAAAACAGAAAATAGGAAATATTGGAGAATACTAGGTTTGCTATGAAAGACCTACTCTTGGGCAGAAAACTATGAATGAATGAATGAATGAATGAATGAATGAATGAATGTTGCCAGCGTTATTTCTTCCACTCCATGTCATAAAAGTTCTGTAATGTCTAGTATGGACGATTAAATTTTCCTGGACAAGGAAAAAGCTAGAATCGTAGCTAGAGTAAAAACTTAAAGGAAGACCAGTATAAAAGCATGTCTGAAGGCCAGATTCAAGAATGTTGCATGTAATTTTTGTTGCACTCCACAATGTCCAGATTCAAGATGGGTGATTCACACGTATGATTATATGATTTCACCTAATAACCGGATGCAAGTTTCGTTGCTGTGTGTAAGAACTTCTAAAAAAATTCAATATGATTTTCAGCAAATTTATCCCAGACACGCATCTTGTTGCTAAATTTTTTCTAGTCCCACTCACTGAGTTGCTTGTATTGTGTTTAAGATTCAATTTCATACAATTATGAACATTGAATTGACATAATTTACGTATAAAAATCAATAAAAGTTGAGGGGACTGGGTTTTCTCAGCATATGACTATTGCATAAATGTGAAGTAAGTGAAGAAACTTTGCTATGAACCTACTCTTCAACTTTTGAATCCATCAATTTACAATTTTTACAACATACACACAATATTTGTAAGTATATTTAAGTTTTTAGATTATTTTTCTACCTCATATACTTCATTTTATAAAAATTTCAAACCTTTAAAATGTTAATTAAATTTAAGTTTAAAACATTATTATTTTAGGAACATTGTTTTCAGAAACTACTGGAGCTAGGAGGCTGAAATTTCGAATACTTCTGTTCATAAGATAGCAAAGAAACATGGCCAATTTTACATGAAAATCAAAATTATTATGGATTTTATATCCAGAAAAGTACGAAAACACATGAAAATTTGTAAATATTTTTTTTTTCAGAATGGAAAATAATTTTTTTCTATTGAACGAATGTTCATACTGTAATGAAAACGGCGGAAAATATAGTTAATTGCATTGGAGATACGCTTGAATTTTTAGGAACATGTAGTGCAAAGGGTTTCTGAGAAAACTGTTCCTAAAATACATATACATAGTCTATGTCTTTAACTTAAACTTAATTAATATTTTTCAGGATTAAAATTTTCATAAAATCAAGTATATGAGACAGAAAGATAATCTGAAAACCAAAATATACCTGCACATTTTGTGTGTGTGCTGTAAAAATTGTAAATTAATAGATTCAAAAGTTAAATACATAAAACATAATGTATGAGAATTGTATTAGACGAATTTGGTGTAGAGTTAAAAAATGTGTATGCACATGAAAAGGAAGACAGATCAAATTTGGCACGTGATGAATATTTGATTTGAAAATGATTGCAATAAACGTTCGTAGAACAAATCTTGCTAAAGAAAACATGTTCGCTCTGAATAACATGGTTTTTATGTTAGGTTCATTCAAAACTAGTTAAGTATTAACAATATTTTAACATATTTTTTATGATAGTGCGTGAAGTTGCATTTTATCCACTGTTATCAGTGCCTAAAGTGAGCCTTTAAAACACTATGGCGTAAAAAAGTAAGTAATCACTTTCGGCACTGCACTTCATTTTACGCAATGCCAAAGAAAATGAAATTTCTGTGCAAGACTGTTGTGTGTTTGCTGGAATTTTGATGTTATATTTCACTTAAAACTTATTACAGATGGTTGGGTTTTTGATGCAGAACTGAATTCTCAATAAGTGGATAATGTATACCACAGCTCTATATAATAGTTATCCTTTTTCAGTCAACCGAGAGCGAGTACATTATTAACATTACAAAGCTTTAGTATACCAGTCATGTTCGAAATAAGGCAAGAAAATAATCTGTAGGTGTCGTCAGTCATCTAGTGATTACTGTGCTTCCGATAATATAAAATAAGATAGAATCGTTTTTAAGATTGATAAAAATTTGTAGCAAGAGCCCTGTGCCTGAATGAGATGATACAACTTAAAATGAACCTCAAAATTTGGAGGTAATACAAAGCGGTCATACCAGTGGTCTAAATAAACCTGAACTGTTCGTTTTATTCTCCACCGGTAATGTCATTCTATACCATACTTCGTCGATTTACAACCAAAACATATTGAATGAAAATTATTACTTCTGAAAAAAAAGGCGTATATAATGTAGCCTACATAATGTATGTGTATAGATTTAGAATTGGAAAATGAAGTACATACTCGTAAAAAGAAAAAACAATTTAGCCTACTAAATGTAATATTTTGAGGATTCAGTTTTGTCAAGAACTTGCAAGCTCCTTTTCCTCAGGAGTAATATTTTCGACTTATGTTCACGTGCATCAACGTCGGTTAGTGTAACCAACGGTTAAAATTGCCACCTATCCCCTGATTAAGCATTTTTACGGTGCATCTACCTCGGTTAAGACTTAAATAGGAAGTTAACCGGCCATATTCGAGTGGTTAAAGGAGATAACCAGTGAATAGTAGGCAAAGTAAAACACAATGGCGGCCAGATTCACAGGTGATTATTTCGAAGACGATTATTATTGTACATTACTTGAATATAGATGGTGGTGAGCGTGAAGATTCTTTAGTGGAAAGAGAGAAATCTTACAAGGAATTAGGTGACAGAAAGTTTCAGGAGGGATTTCGTTTATCAAAAACCTAGTGTCACAGAAATAACATAGCAACAGTCGTATTTCTCCTATGGATCGGCTGCTTATAGTATTATGATTCTATGCAACTGATATTTTCTGTATTTTAAGAGGGGACACTGGAGTATCTATTTCTTTACATCTCTGACTGAACGAAAAGCGGTTATGGATAGATTTTATGATAATGCATAGTTCCCTGGTATAAATGGATCCAGGATAGTTCCCTGGTATAAATGGGTCCAGGATAGTTCCCTGGTATAAATGGGTCCAGGATAGTTCCCTGGTATAAATGGGTCCAGGATAGTTCCCTGGTATAAATGGGGTCCAGGATTGTACACATTCGTAATAATCTTCTTCATCCTTTTTCTTTACGGATATTCCATCTTTTATATATATATATATATATATATATATATATATATATATATATATATATATGTATAATCTACTCGTATTTAAATGTAGTAATTGTCTATCAATACTCCAAACTCACATTGGGATATATTCACTTTTGCATTTAATTTTCCATTTTGTACGATTTTAACCTAACAGCACTGAAAACAAAGAAATGCAACTCACAAACATAACAGCACCCGAAGGCAATCAAATGCAACGCGAAAATATAGGACACGTTGGTTTCGATGTAGAACGAAGTAAGCGCGGTCGTTTTTAGACGTTGACTACTATGTTTGCAGAGGTATGGATGCTTTCCTTTAGTCATTTTGTAGAAACAGTGTACCTTCATACACTTTACTTTGGTTAAATGAGGTGTCAGCTAACCATGTTTAAGTAATCGGTGATTATGAATGGTGCACTGATAATTGTAATAAATTCTCAAAAAGAACTATCACAATATTACTCATATCACAATATTACAAACCTTTACTTTATAGGCCTAATATATTCATTTTTAACTTTCGCGCATGTACTCGCAATGTTTCCTTCCCGCCGACATGATATCTTATCTGTGGATGACGTCACAGTGAACTACGTAAGTAAAGCTTTATTAATAAATTATACTAAAACTCTTAAATTTTAAAATATAGCTGAAATCTGAATACAAGTATGAAAAACTAGTGTTTGGTTACGTATTTCACTCGCAATGTATAATTATAAATCTAGCTCTTGTACTTTGGACATGGCAAGCGATAAAAATGGGGAGTGAGTGGAAGTTACTTGTTTTCAGTAATTCTGCAACAATGTGTAAAATATTAGTATTGGAATAAAATAAATTATATACGCAGAAAGAACTTTATTTAGTCTTTAACTTACGTACAGGTTTGTTTTCTCTATCTTTTACAGGTAGGCCTACTGAGTTATTGATATTGAATGATATTAGACGTCTGCGCAACTTAAATTCTGTATTTAGCCAAAGATTATATATGAACGTTATTGAACGTTAATAATTATATATTTGAAATGGTATTGTAAATATTTCCTTGGATTAAATTACCAGATTTCTAATAGAGCTTCACAAAATGGAAATGCTGCTAAAGAAATCAAGATGTTATTAGACGACACTCCAAATTCTTTGTTATATTCATCCAAAAAGTTCTTGGACTGAGTATAGCCTACTGTGTACAGAATGAGAAGCCAGTATGTAGCATTTTAAAATCTGCAGTTGTCTTCAGCCCCTTCACCATCCACATTTACAACATATACGAAATCTTCAAGAAGGAAAAAATGCGGCTCTTGGAAAACTTAAAATTACTAAATCGTCTCTTTATCCAAAGACCATTTGGGAGGAAGCTTAATTCTAAGAACGAGATCTTTCCAAGCTTGGTGCCAACTACTACATAAAGGGGAAGGAGTGATTATGAAAATTGAGTGCCCCAAAGCTAATTCATGGATGTCCAGCAAAAACAACTCTTTTAACATCTGAACATGTCAGTGCGGTGAAGATAACATGCAATCTAATTCCAGTTAAATCCGTTCCTGTCAGAACTTCAATACAACCCGTTGTAGGCCTACTGGCTGCAACAAGACAGAAACTGTTCGTCACGTATTGGGGTTCTGCAAGAATAGTGAATTGCTACGAAATAACAGAATCATAGACTGAGGATAAATATTGCAGGAATTAAGCGCCTTATTTGGGAAGTTCATGAAGAGATTCATTACATTTCAACCGCAGATTCCAACAGGCCTGCAGACATCATAGTCATCGACAGGGATAAAAATAAGGCCATGATATTGTATCCAACCATCCGTTTTGAAAGAAACCTTCCGCAAGTGTGCAGGGTTTACAAAGAAAAACAGGAAATATATAAACCGTGCCTGCCTTTCCTCTATTTTTGTATGTGTGGGTTATTTTACGATGCTTTTAGAACTGCTGTGGTTATCTAGCTTCTGAATGATATGAAGGTAATAATGCCGGCGAAACGAGTCCAGTGTCCAGCGCAGAAAGTTACCCAGCATTTGCTCTTAATGAGTTGAGAGAAAACCCCGAAAGAAACCTAAACCAGGTAATTTGTCTCAACCAGGATTTGAACCCGGCTTCTCTCGTTTTACGGTCAGACATGCTAATCGTTACTTCACAACAGTGGACCTTTTTCTCGTCTAAATATAATATACAGTAATCTATATATTAATCGGCAGGTCGTTAGAGGTAACCTATGTTTTTTGGAGAGAAAGGTTCTCTTTCACAATCTTTCTACCCCAACTATTATTTAAATTAAAGCTCAGAAGTCTTTGAAATAGAAAACAAAATCATATTACAAATTCTTAGAGACTCTTTACTTACACGTTATTCACTATCATTCATATTTTCAAGAAGGATAATTTTTTGTCAGTATGACAATTTGACATCAACTGAATTGAAAATTATTTATTTTTTAATTAGCTTATGAAGAAAAAACATAACTGTTTTGTATTAAGAAACCTTCTGGTCACTCTCATTGGAGTTTTGATGATTTAGCAAATCTTTCTCTCTTATAATGCAATGTCCAAGCATTTTCTATCAAACACCGATATAAACTATTATTGCGATGTACCGAAGTACATGATACTTCCGTGCAGGAATTCTGCGTTATCATATGATGAAGGCTCGGTGAAGCGTAATAAGTGCACCTCTGCACATTAGTGTGTTGGATATTGTGCCATTCTCACACATCTGTGACACAGTGCATGAGGGTTGGCCACTAAAGGGAAACTAAGCGGTGGAGCTTAAACTGAGAGGATTCAATCCGGCATCGGAATTGGAATCCGGTGTGGCTTAGTGGATAGAGCGTCAGCACGTAGAGCTGAAAACCCGGGTTCGAATCCCGGTGCCGGAGAGAATTCTTCTCTTCTCCACCGATCCTTCATCACTGATATAAACGCCAATGGCCTAATGTAGAGGCGACGAGAGAGATTGTGCTCTGAAGGTGCGCTTGGGCATGAATTTTCCATGTCGCTTGGACTCATTGTGTGTATTCTTTTTTTTTCCAACTGTAAGACGGAAGATAATCCTGTGGCGAATGTCCTGTCTTACCTAGTCAGAAATATACTTATCTCGCTGTAGTTAATATCACCAAAGCTATGTGGTAAGGGCAGTGTTTACTTAGCCTGATGTCGCTTTGTACTGAAATTATCGAAATTTAAGCTTGGTGAAAATTGAGGCAGAATTTTCCCTGGAGCTCTCTATCAGGTCATATTAACATCGAAAATTTTCCGTTATAGATCTTGTGTTTTAGTTCTACATTCAAATTCTTGCTTCCAGCGATACACTTCAAACTGGGAACATAATAGCTGCATATTTAAACCTGTATATGTACGTTCTTTGTTCTTAGTAAATGAACAAGGTCCACTCTAGTTGTTGGCCGTGCCATCAGTAGGTTACTAGAATCAAACGAAACAACAAAACTAGTCAAAATAAGGCGAATTGAAAATTATACAGTAACAGTTGCACTTATTGCTTCGGTTACATGAAAGAAAGGATGCCGCCAGCGCAGACTGGCGCCAATAATTAATATTCCTTGTCTCGCTTTCATATCTATTCGCACGGTGACAGAAGTGGGTTAATATTATTTGTGCGCCCGCATCTTGTGGGGTCTTCTTTTGTTTCTTCTCCGAACAATTGTTACGCTTCTCAACTGCATTGTCTTCATCTCCAACTGAATTTGTTGAGATGTTCTTATAGGCTATTTTATTTTGCCGATAATTATTTTTGTCAGTGTTACATGGAAGAGCCGTCTTCTTTAATTAGCTGAATAAAGTAAAATTAACAACATATGTGACTTCTCACCACAGAAGAAAACAGTTCAAATCCGTACATATCCTATAAGTTCGTAAGGGATAAAACCGTGTTTTACTACCATATAAAAGGGGATAGGAAATAGAGGTATTAGATGCTGTGAAAATTTATTTCCATGTTTCCACGGAATTTCACGGTTTCAATAAACTTTTTTTAAAGTGGTTTTGGACATTCCGTCTTTCTCTGCACAGCAATTTCCCAGAGAAAAGGGCAAATTGTGTTGATATTTAGTACCCTATATATGAATCATATTATTGAAAAATGATAAAAATGAAGTATAATCTTAGTACAAAATAATGGTTCTTAATTTGAAATTAAAAATTAAAAAATCGAGTTAGGCTGTAGGGCCTATCGGATACACAGCCGCCAAGTTTTATGAGTGAATAAGTCGCTGATAGAATTTATGTTAAAGTAAACAGTGACAACATCTCTTCTTTCCAGATAATCTAAAAACTCGGTATATCTTCGCTGTGCTAGGACTCCTGGAAGCAGCCATCTTGCATGCATTGAGAGTAAACATGTAAGTTGTTACAGAAACCATCTTTGTTTTATCGTTTGCTACCAGTTGTTCAAACGCCCGCTCCCGTTTCCACTGTATATACCTGGACATTGTGAATTTTCTAGCTTCACTCAAATTCACTCGCATATTTTTCCCATTAAAATTGTTAACTGCTGATTGTTGTTCAATTGAGATTGTAGTCTAGTTAGTTACGAATCATTTTACACCACTGTGAACGTTCTATCGCTTCACATTCTAGTCTAGAGTTACATTGCCTCGGCTGCCGCGCGACCTGCAAATTTGTGCCTCAAATTCTCCCGTCCCGCGTATATCTAGATGACGTCACCTGTCCCAATTCAAGGTCACGTTGGTTACATTGATCCTTCAAGTGCCGACTGTTATTTACTTCATTGGAATAGTTCATATAGTTTAGGAATTGTAGGCGCAACAAAACTTACCTGAAAATGTGTCGGTCGAGATTCTGGATTGGCAACCTAGCACAGATCGATTATTTAGTCCTGACAGCTTGGCGACGTGAAAGAGGGGAAGTAATAGGAGTAGTGGGGAGAAGTCCCGAGTAGAGGTAAAGACGAGCGGCCGGTAAAGGAATGCTGTACAGCTTAATTGTACTAGAAACATACCTATCTACCTCACGCAGGACATCCGATCGCTCCGAAGGCAAGCGAGTGACTAACCCAAACACCCCTTGGCGTAACTAAATGGACTCGCTTGACCCAGGCGCACATCGCCGGCGACTGTCAGGACTAAATAATCGTACTATACTGTACTGAACTTACAGACGTATTCACGTCAAAACACATCAACTATCGCTTTATTAATATTGTTATTATTAAGTTTTTACTGGCTACTTCTTATGACCTTTTGCTTCCAAATGCGCTTTTTTCAGATTTCCCCACCCTAAAACTAGATCAATACGATTATCGAAATTTCCTGATTTTGTGAACTACATGAAAAAAAATAATATAATGCAGGTGAAAATCAGGCAATAGATGTAGCTAAGTCTCTCTATTAAAGGAAGACAAATATAAAATATTCTCCTATGAATCGAATTTGAGTCAGCTGAATTATTAGTTTGACGCGCTCCCACTGGATCCACAGCAGAGCAAGATATGTATTGAGCCATGTGAATTGCGACTGTTCCTTGTCATCCCTGGTTCCTTCGTTCCTGTGATACATTCCTTTGCTCTCCCACGCGTGCCATTTCCTGTCGTCTACTTTATTTAATAATCTTCCTTCTAATAATAGTCACCAACTTACTCAGACCGTGAAGTAATTTTCTTTCTTCAGTGATATTTTCATGTCTCTGGGTACAGTAACTAATCTCCATACGGACGTTCAAGCTGTCTAAATTAATACCTTACCCTAACATTAATGAAATTCTCGTGTCAGAATTACGAAACTTCAATCCAATTTTGTTTATATTCTCACCAATGGCGAGAATTGTAACTTTTTGTCGTTGACCCAAGTGCTTATCATTGGGATTAACGCGGCGAAACTGTAGACTACTCTGATATTAAACCTTAACCTTGGTACATCGTGGGAACTGAATCTATAGTACGTCTATCTTATTATCTATCTACTTAGGAAAGTGACAAAATGAAAAGAGTGATAGTGGCAGAAAAGACGGTAAGGCTACAGTCTAGTATATAAAGTCATGAAGCTTGAGTTGATGAGGTTGCTAGGAACAATAGACTGTGCAGATACTATTTCACATTGTCTGTAATGAGGCGATATTAGCGATCCTAGTGGTTAGCAACTATCTATGGATGCATATTTACTACGTATTGAGCTTCGTGACTGTATATACTAGACTGTGGTAAAGCAAGGGAATAATAGTGAAAAAGGATAAGATAGAAGTAATAACCAGAGAGTGATAATAAGTAAGTAGTGATACAAATATAATAACGAAAGTGGGAATGGAAATGTAATGAAACTGTAGAAACTACTTCGTCTGAAAATATACAGATTAGATTAATGGGAATAAGTGGTCAGTGAACGTTAGTGATTCAAGTGAATAAATACGTTAACAACTATGGAAGAGTTCAACTAATGTAAACAATGTTGGGAACAATTAAGAAGAGATTGAGAGATGTGATTGTTTAGTTAAATGAGATTAGTAAGAATAAGATAGATAACTAGGAAAGGGAAGGGTAAATAAAAAAAGAAGGGAGGCAAACAGAGGTGAGTGACGTGATAGAAAAGTGATCAGGTTGATTTATATGTGATAGCCGGATGTTTAAAAAAGCGTAAGCAGAATATTATGTATCCAAGGAGTGATGGCACTGTATGCAGAAATGTGTAGGGCCATCACGACTGATGTAAGCTGGTGGAATAAATATATCATATCATATTATCTATCTATTATACCCCCTTTAGGGGAGGGCACGGACTGAGACGGTCTTCGTACGCAGGCCGCTCGGATGGGCCCATTGTACTACTCGGGATGGAATGGTTTGCATAGCCTAAGGCCTCCCGCGCGTAGATCTCGCAGAACGCCGCATATAGCCTATTTGATCCCTTTACCTTTCCACGTAGGCCCCACCGCGGTCCCTAAATCCCGGTCCCACGAGTTACCATGAGCCTGGTGGAGAGCCCACGGTGCATAGCGCTACCACCAACAACGAATGACCACACATCCACGGGTCCAAGTCCGGCGGCAGCTTGCAGCAGACTCTCTTCGTCCGAAAAAGTGTAATAAATCGAACAGCATTGCAAAACCCAATATGTAATTACAAAATCAGAATTGGCACCAAAACTCAGACACAGACTATGAAGAAAATGCATTGCCTCAGCAACAACATACAATCAATTATTTTGCACAAACCATTTCATTTATTCCTTATGGCAGACCTGCAGAACTGTAGCTCCTCAGAGCGACTGCCTTGCCATCTCTTCTAACCCACCCACCTTTTCTACTAGTACGGTCATAGCGTTCTAGTTACGCTCGGCTATATCAACATTCATTCTCGCGGCGGCAGGTATAGGCCTACAATACGCTATCAAGAATTACAAATGAACAGATACTAAAATCCTTAGGAACATACCTTTAGAAAGTAAGAGAAAAATGAATGAGGGAAATAAATAACAAAAATGGAATAAGTCCGAAATGTTGCATGCAGGCAACAAACCAATTACTTTATTTGAAGAATTTATTATGTTTTTTCGTGCATTAATGAAGTTTTAATTCCTGTTTTTACAAAACTTGCATTACTGGTTTTAATAGTAATAGGACGATATATAAATTATACGTTGATAAGTGAGTGATAGCTATATGACCGGATGTCAAAGGTGTCATTCAACATTGTAACGCAGTCCAGCCAAATAAATAAAAAGTAAATAAATAAAAATAAATAAATAAACAATACGCGTACTGCAATTTAAAGAGACTGGAACATGGCAAAATCTAAACCCGTGAAGAAATACTACTTACAAAGGAAACGGGAATACGATTATTTTGTTGTTGAAGACGAAAGAATTGTTTGTTTACTGTGTCCCATCCAATTTATTTCTACTTGTCATTTCAATATTACACCACATTTCAACAAAGCCCATATTAAGAATTATGGAATGCACAAACGTTCGGGTAAGTTCATTATTACGAACTATATATTTATTTATTTATATACTGTTAAATTAAGGACGTCATTCGTTGTGTTCATTTTGAATTAAAAAAAATAGTGATTTTCAAGGTTCATTACTTAAATGCTATAAATTTATGTTTCCGTAGGCGATGATAGGAGGAAAGTTTTAGAAAATCTAAAGCAGGCTAGGTGCAAAAAAATCTCAAAAAACCTACCGACAGGAAATCTAGCATAATTGTAAACCTTGAAACGAGACAACGCATTATAAATACAATGAATTTATTACAATCCTTTTTGAAAATTACAATGCCGCCACTGGTGGACCTTGCACGGGAAAACAATGTAAACAATTCTACGCGGAAGTCGATCATCCCCAATAGAAGTGGAGTGAAGCTGACGTCATATTTGCCCTACTTACGGGTTCTGCAGGCCTGCCTTATGGAGATGTTTCTAATTCTGAATGCTTAAATATTTTTCTTCATGATTGTGTGTGTGAGATTCAATATCTGGTGTGAGTAATGGAAGAAATTTATCTCCGTCCATGGGATTGGGTAGTGTCCCTTATATGTTGTCGTGGGTTGTCTCAGCGGTGGCCCTATGTCGTGCTGAGAGAAGTCCGCAATGTATGCCTGTTTAATATTTGTGAAAAGGATATAGGTACCCTCTCGTACACCACGTAAGATTTTTGAGTTGGTAGAACAGGAGGAGAAATCAAAGAAAGAAGGAAATACTTTTAATTTATTGAATATTATATAGTCTAACGTACAAAGCATTCCGTTTACTTGTTAGGCTTATTTGAGTTAATCTCAATTAATACAGAGATGTGAATAGTGAACTATTTAGTGATTCATTTAATAATTTTTATTTAATGGACAGTTGAACAATTTTCTAATTTTTGTATGTCTGATATTCACATCTTCATCTATATGTAAGTAAATATCACAGTACCTTCAAGTTTGTCAGAGAAATTTAAATTTGGAGATGCTGAAGGAACACTGCGGTAACAAAAAAAATTGCAGTTGGGAGTCTTACCTCTTAGATGTAATGTTTATATTATTGTAATGAATCCAAAGTTTCCGGCCGGGGGAAGTGTACTTTCTTTGGGTGTGGCGTGAAAGGTTTTTTAATTAATTAAATGAATTAATTAGTAAGATCATCTTTGTTTTCTTTCTGTTTCTATATGGTGATATGATATGTGGCACAAGGGGGTGAAATAAAAATGTATAATTTGTAACACATCGTAGGGAGCTTTCCTTAAGTTTATTAACGACATACATGTAGAATGAATATACTATAAAATTTTATTTAAATGTACCTTCTTATACAAGTTTCAACAGCTAGAATTTTTTTACTCGTACATTTACCTCATATGTTTTGAGGAAGACAATTCCAGTCAATGTATTATTTCTATATGTTTGTCATCTGTGTATAGAAATGAATGCTAGTTTGTAACAAAGAAAGGCAGTTATTTAGTGAGAAAAGAACAGTGGTAAAATGAGGGTTTCAAGTGAAACCGCACTAGTCCAAAGAAGTCCAACTGAGCTCCGATTCGCTACCATTTAACCCACAGAACCTAATTGGAATCATTGCCCCTTTTCTCAGCAGCCGTTAGACTACTGACTGAATTACGATTCCGTCCTCAGTCTTGTTGATTAAAGAATGGTTTGGAGGCAGAGTGTGATCTCTAATTCATAAAACAATATTGCTTAGCAGTGGATTGTTTTAAGAGTGACAGAAACCAAACGGAATTAAAATATTGATTTTGATTATTAGTTAAGGAATAGCCTATATTTTTACATGAGATGGTATGCTTTCAACGGCGTTGTGTTACGGAGAATAGTGGGGTCTTCAATCGAGTGTTGGAATATTTCTCCGAGATTTCAGAGCTGTTTACAGAATTCATAATCAGGATCGTAATACTACAGAATATACATTTTTAGCTACTCTTTATTTTCCAAAAAAGACAAACTGATGTGCAACAAGGCAGAACATTCTTAATTTATTTCTTGTTTTTTCTGGTTCAGATAACAGGTGCACATTACTCGCTACAATCTTCACTCATAAACCATCTACTTTTTATGTTATAAAGTAATGTATTTTGTAAATTCTAAAGCTAAATTTAGTTATTACTTCACCCCTTAATGAAACAGAAAAAATATTAAATTTGTTTAACAATTTTTGCCATTTTAAAATGCATATATATTTTTTTCTTCGTGTTATGTGTGTGATATTCTTAAACACGTGTGTCTACTTTGTATAACACATACTGCAGAAAAAAACTCTAAAAATTTCATGAAAATTGATTCAGTACTTTCAGATAAAAATGTACTTAAGTTTGAAAAATTTCAACTTACTGAAAACTGCATTTAAAAAAGAGGGTTATATGAATTACATTTGCCGCCAAATTTAAAGTGGCCATTTTAAGAACTTATCTGCTGAGATAACCCCACTATATATATATATATATATATATATATATATATATATATATATATAGTTTTAAAGAGAACGTTTTGTACTTTTTTTAAACAGAAAATAAAAAATCGGATTTTTTTACCCTTACTCACTATCCGGCCCACTTTACTTTTGTTATTAATTATAACGATATAAAAAGGATATATTTTTCTTACTTTCCTACGGATATATTACGCTTCCAGTTCTTTAGTTTTCTGTTCGTTTAAGGGACAATGTACACATTTCGCGCTATTTTAATATAAGTCTATTTAAACATATTTTCTAAAAATGTACAGGTCCTTTGGAAATTAGTAAAAATTGGCTTCTTTAATATACATCCTGCGCAAAGCAATTTTAATGTTTTTAAAACATAATAGTTTAAAAAATATATATATGACAATTTGTGTAGTGGGCCTATTTTATACAACCAGGATGTGTTAACATGATTAATTACTCAATATTATTTGAATTTTGATTTGATTCTTGTTTCCAGCCACTTTATTTATATAGGTGCATCTACAACATAGTACAATGAAATTTCTAACTGTAATTTCATTTTTTTTTTCGTTATTTCATTTTTGTTTTCAAATTTCACACTAAATGTTTCATAAGGAATTTGGTTAATATCACCTTTCTTCATATAAACTATATATTCAACATTAAAGACTAAGTCTATGTTGTTCGCATAACAGAATTATACATACATATAAAGTTTACTTAAACTAAGTTATCCTAAGTACTTTCTGAGTTATCAATTATCATTTAAACGCTGTCCGCCTGAATAAAATACAACACCAATTTTCATAATTAAAGAAAATAACTACTAGATTTTCAGAACATTAAAATTGCTTGGTGTTGTACTGATAGTAAATTAAACATGCCAATTTTTATTTACAAAAGACCTACAGATTCTGAGGAAAAAATTGTTGAAATAACTTATTCATATTCATATTCTTCTTAATTCATAATATTATTCATATTTTTATTTGCCTGAAAGTACAATAATATGAGAGGCCTCATTAAGGTAATAAATAAAATAGAACGTGTCAATATTAAAAATATTAAAAACCAAAAACATAATAACATTCAAGTAAAATATTACATCATTATAAAAAAAATGATTCATATTATAAAAATTATTATTTTGTAGCCATCTCTTAATTTTGAAGTTTGAATTGTCTTTCATTTTGTGCCTTTATATTTGTAGGTAATTACATACGCCTAACTAGATTATGTTTCTTGCAGCCTGACAAATGGTACGTTTAGTTGTTCAGTATTTCGAGTTCCATAGTGTTGAAAATCTTCTGTAATCATATATTTAACGATATTCTTCTCTACATGCATTAGACGTTCAAAGGTATATAGATTGTATACTGTCATAATTTTTTTAACTTTTGAAAAGGTACCTACATTATACTCTGGGTGATGACATTGTTAAAATACGAATTGCCGTTTTCTGCAATATCAGAATGTCAGGAAAATCAGAACTATTTCCATATAAAAGTAATCCATATCTAAAAACACTTTCAAAGAGTGCATGATAGGCTTGCTTTAAATAATGTCTGGAATCGTGAAATGAGACTTCTTAAGGGAGAAATTACATCAGAGATTCTTTTACATACCTACATAACTTATGACTATTCCACCTTAGTTTAGGATCCAGATACATACCCAACAGCTTTACAGACACATTTATCAGATTATTTTGAGTATAAGTAAACTATACTAAAATTAGGTCTTTACTAGCGAAAGGTGTATCTCCATGCTCTTAAGCGGTTCCAATTTTAAACAAATTGTGTGTGATCATCACGACTCTTCCACGTAGGATCATGACAACGCATCACATCACACTGACGAACCAGAAAAAAATTATCTACTAGGTAGGATTCCAATCTACGATCATAACTTTAAAGCTGCAGTCTTTTTCGTATACAATAGTCTGCTAGTTAAGTTATCATAATTACAAACTCTATACAGAGAACACGTGCATGTTGAAGATAAATATTTCTTCTCCATATTAATTTCTACATAAAAGAAATGCATGTTGTGCTAATGTCACCTGTCTATTAGCAGTAATACGGCTTCATTATTGCAGGGATAGTTATCGTTTATGAAACCTTTTCGCATATTCTAATTACAGACAAGCCGTTGAGTTTAAGTCCGTTTAAACTTAGAACATGGTCGAGCACAATATGTAATGTGGCCTGCGTGACAGGGAGTGTTGTGTAAAAGAGAACCGGCGAATGTGTGTCCATTCTTCAAAGTAGTGTTTATCATTGCAACAGTCTCCAGAGGCATAACTCCTAACATGTGTGACTTGCATGGTTAAAATATCTCCCTCATCTGATCTCTTTTTTTATCCTCTATCTCTTTCTCATGGAGTTTCCTCTCTCTAAATAACCGCCATTGGCGATCTCTTGTCACGTCACTGTCGAGAATTCAGCCAATCGTGAGACAGAAACAAGGCGACTTGAGGATAAGTGGTGAGATAATGATGATAATTTCAAGTAGGTGGAGACATATCTCTCGTCTTTTTTTCTTCTGCCCTTCCTTTTGAGTTCAAGATAGCCTACTGTTCACTTTTATTTGTGGAAATGTTTCTTACCGTATTAAAGCAACGAATGCGAGGATGGTATACTAGCGCATTATCTAGTTCCAAATGAAAAATACTGAATTCTGAAAGTGATAATTTATTGCTTATCGTACTTGCAGTCCAGTCGTCAGATGTGACTGAATTGGTAATTTTATCAATTGTAAAAGACAGTTTGTTCAAAATTTAAACATTCTTTATGTAAGCCTTCAAATTACTGTATTCGTATATATATTTGTGTTAATTGTAGATCTGGTTAAGTGTAAGAGAAGGCCTTAAGGACTTAACTTTGTCAGGTAAAATAAAATAAATTATTATTATTATTATTATTATCATCATCATCATCATCATCATCATCATCATCATCATCATCATCATCATCATCATCCACAGGGATTAGGGCTTTCGACATGTTCTGTCCTCTCAAAGAAATTGATCTCTCCATCTCTTCGTAGGTCTTACTCTGTCTCTCTTGCCTTTAGGTTTGTACTCTAGAATCTGTTTAGGGATACGGTATTCTGGCATTCTTTGTACGTGTTCATAGTATTTTTCTTGGTCTTATTTTATTTTATTGTTTAGGTTGAATATGTTCAGTTCGTCTCTTATCGTTTCATTATATTGTCTGTCTGTTCTTCTGTATCCAGCTACCGATCTCAAAAATCTCATTTCTGATACTTCTGTTTTGTGTTTTTGGTTTTCTGTTATTGTTATTATTATTATTATTATTATTATTATTATTATTATTATTAGTATAGTTGTTGTTACTATTATTTTCGCGTCAAAATGTACTAATGTCCGCACTTACAGTATACAGGAAAGAAGTTGGTTTGGAGATTTGTTAATTTTCCATACAGCGATTTTTGCATTTCTCTTAAAAAGACAATATGTACAAAACTGGTTTTGAAAGTCCATTGGTCAAATATTGTAGCGCAGATTCGATTTCCTGCATGGTAGTCGAGATTTTCCTCTCTTCCATAGGAATTGGGTAATGCAGTAGCATACTGCATCGGACATTCTGTCTCGGACAGCCCGATGTGATGGTGATTACACGTATTCTTATGAGGTTGCAGCATAATACATCGGACGAATGTCCGAAGCAATATACAGCAGCCTCATAACAAAGCGTGTAATCACAGTCACATCGGGCTGTCCGAGACAAAATCGCCCTGTCCGAGACAGAATGTCCGATGCAGTATGCTGCGGGTCTAAGAGCAAACATATCCATAGTATAATAATAATAATAATAATAATAATAATAATAATAATAATAATAATAATAATAATAATAATAATAATAATAATAATAATAATAGAGTAGCAAAACGTATATAAAATTAATCAGAAAATAAATAGGTTTAAATATTTAAATTGTGTTAGCTGTAATATTATTACATTTATTTTTTTGGTGTAAGAAACTGGTTATTAAATTTATTCATAGCAAACAAGTTTAGAAGTCTGCCTCTCCAAACTATAGAAGTTGGAATGGAATTGCATATTAAATATACAGAGATTCACCAGCTTTCAGAATCTGCATTCGGATTCTATGTATAATTGAAATAACTTCTATTTATAGCTGATAAATGACTGGTATGCGCGTACTGTTTGTTATCGGGTAAGTGTCACGTCACTGTATATTGCGTAATACTGTGTTAAATGTTTGACTTTTTTTTTTTTTAAATGGCAGGGCCGATAACTTGTCGACATTCGCCCCGACTATACGAGCGTGTCTCATAGATATCGCTAGTCTCGAGTAGCGTAGATCACTTAGTAAGTTCGTCAGAGACTATCCAGAGTGCACCACAGACGGTGGATCAACATTACACTCGTAATTATATAATGACGATGACTACGACGACGATGACGATGGAGAATATTGTTTGGAATATCACCGGGGAAACGCAGTATATGAAGAAAATTCTTATAATCGCCTCGACCAGTCTTCACAAAAGTAATGCACAGATAAAACGAGCAGCATGTAGGCCTATACATGAATATAGAAAAGGTAAAATTCATTCATTCATTCATACATTCATTCATTCATTCATTCATTCATTCATTCATTCATTCATTCATTCATTCATTCATTCATTCATTCATTCATTCATTCAATGTTCTGCCCAAGGGCAAACTCAGCTTTCTTCGATCTTTCATATTTTCTGTCTTCCTCTTTGTCTCCTCATATGATTTATGTCTCTTAATATCGTTTATCATCTGATATCTTCTTCTGTCCCGAACTCTTCTCCCGTTCACCATTCCTTCCAATGTAGCTTATTCTTCAGGAGGCAGTTTATTCTCAGCCAATGACCCAAAAAATTCCTTTTCCTCTTCCTGATCAGTTCTTTCTTCACCCGCTCTTTTCAACATAGCTTCATTTCTTATTCTGTTTATCCACTTCACACGTTCCATTCTTCTCTATAGCTATCCACATTTCAAATGCTTCTATTCGCTTCGTCGTAATGTCCATGTTTCTGCCCCATACAATGCCACACTCCATACAAAGCACTTCACTAGTCTCTTCATTAGTTGTTTTTCCAGAGATCCGCAGAATATACTCCTTTTTATATTAAAAGACTCGTTAGCAATATCTCTTAAAATAAAATGATTTGAACGAAAGACTAAACAAATTCAACCAAATGCGAAGAAACATCAAAGGAAACTTGGAACTAACAAGGAGAATTATTGATGTGGAGCCGTTGAATCATGCCGTTATGATGACAACAAAGTATACAATGTCGCCAACATGACGGAGCAGTATTTTGGATGTTCTTAACTTATATGGCTTATAGTCGCTGCGATTATTTTCCTAAAAGAAGAGTTATTTCCCCTGGAAAAACAAAATACAATGCCAATGCGACCATAATTATTTAAAGCTTTAGCGAATATTTGAAGGGTTCAAAGCCATAGTGGGCCAAGCGCCATTTATTAAAAACGGAGAAAGCAAGGGTGTTTTTGGTTTATTTATTATTTTTATTTTGTTAATTATTTTTGTTATAGTTGGTGTTGCTAAAGTTAAGTGAATGCCATAGTTTAATGAAGATTGACATATTTAGTTTTAATGTGTATACTTTATATTATTTGCTATATGTTTAATTGAATTATGGTAATACTATCATTTTAACCCTTGTTTTCTACGGTTTTAGTAAATGGCGCTTGGCCCATTATGGTTCTGAACCCTTCATTTCATCCCAAAATTGCCTTTGTCGACTTCAATGATATCCTCTTTACCACATCATATTTCTCCTTCATTCCGAAGTCTTAAGGTATTATGTTTTCAAGATCTGCATTTTCTTTTAATGCGTTCAGGAAACCGCCACTGCACTGAATTCCTGAAAGAATATAGGCCAAGTCATATTGTACTCTACTAGCTACATACCTCTTCCCTCTTCAGTAAGGCCCAGTTAGTAGTACGAGTAAAGTGTAAGGAAATTAACACGTTTTAAATGTTATGGCTATTCCTG
>NC_091118.1:151260380-151302880 GCF_040183065.1 Periplaneta americana
GAATTTATAATATAGAAGAGTTTGTGATGTCTCCTGTCCTTAATAGGAATACGAAGACTGATACTGTTTAAGAACGATTGACAATTAATGTCACCTTTAAGGACCTTACATAAGAATAAGTAATCGAGATCATGACGTCTGGCATACAAGCTTCGACATTTAAAGTGCTCGCATTTTTATCATAGTTATATCCGGAGTTATTAGGCAGAAATCTGTACGAACATAATGAAATAAATTTTCTTTGAATATTTTCCAATTTTTCAGAATCAGTACTAGTAATAGAGTTCCAAACTACAGATGCATATTCGAGTTTCGATCTCACTAATGTATAGTTATTAAAAGAGAGTCAGGCATTGAAAAAGAATTATTCCTAACATTCTTATTGTATTGTTATAAATATAATATAATATAATATAATATAATATAATATAATATAATATAATATAATATAATATAATATAATATAATATAATATAATATAATATAATATAATATAATATAATATAATATAATATAATAATAATAATAATAATTGATAATATCGAAAGCTAAATGGGTTAGAATAATTCAATTCAATATGATATGTGGTTCGAGCATTTGTGAAGTTCTTTACCTCTAACGCTAAATGGAGAAATGTTATTTTTTTTTACAGATGATGGTATTACTTATGTGAAAAATTATCCTTAACTTTCGCATATTAGGCGTAGTACATTCATGTCAAATATAAATTATGCTAAGAAAGCTGAAGTAGACTTTCAGAACTCAACATTACAAATCACAGAAACACTATTATAATATTATTTTTTAAAAGATTATCTTATTAAGAATTGCCAGTAAAATAACAAATCTCCTTACATAACTGGTTTTTGAGATGTGTGCATTTATACTCGTATAAGTTATACAAATTTAAGAATATTTTTTTTCACATTGTAGGTAATGGTTAGAAAAGGAAAAAGCTATATGCACCTAAAAGTTATATCTGACACTTTAAGATATTCCGAAGTGACCCATTTTAAGGCAGTAAAAATTACTTGAAATATGAGCATTTGGAGTTTAAATATTAGCAGATTTATGATGTTTTCATACGTTCACGTACAAGTCACCCTAACAATATAGCTAATGTATAAGTTACGTAGATATTCGAAAATTTTCTGAATTTGCTGGTACGGTTCCGTGAATTAAAAAAAATTGCCGAGATGCAAAGTACTTTGTTCCCTTGAGCTTGCTTGGAATTGCACATCAGTTTTTACTCCCTGTTGTGCAAAGTGTTGCATCATGTCACACAGTTATATAGTACAAGAAACAATCTGTCAGATTTGTTTTCAATGCGGTGGCAGTAAGGAAGCCAGTTGACAGATATTTATGCGTTTTGTGTGTGGGCCCGTCGGTCCCCCCGCCGCGCTGGCAACCCGCGTGACACGGGAACACCATGTCGCCCAGCGGGGGTTTCACGACAGTGACTACGACATCCCACGGTTGTTGATCCGACTCTCCGGGGCTAATTAGACGGAATTAGACTTTTTATATAATATTTATTAATGGTGTCAACGAAACAAAAACGCCACAAACTGTGAGTAAAAACTTGTGCGAGTTGTGTTGCTATTTTTA
The DNA here is from genome assembly GCF_040183065.1 of Periplaneta americana. Lineage (NCBI taxonomy): Eukaryota > Metazoa > Arthropoda > Insecta > Blattodea > Blattidae > Periplaneta > Periplaneta americana. The sequence continues at coordinate 151,261,989 of NC_091118.1, forward strand.
TTGTGCTGTTTCCAGTGGTGTAACTGTACACATGTGACCTCTCTTTTCCACTCTTCACTTGTGTTACTTTTTGTTCTTCTCTTCGTCAGGTTTTGTGTATTACGGTATTCGCAACTCGCCTCTATTTCTAAACTGAAGTCATAAGCTCAGAATGTTTCATACGGTATCAATTTAATTTTAGTAACAGAAAATATAGGGAAAACATTACAAATTTAAAAAAGTAGCTAAATATCTTCGAGATTTCGGTAGAAACTTTAAATCTTCCTATAAAAAAGATGTACAAAGAGTTTTAATAGCCTCTCTAACGTGGTCAGTAGAGATACCTAGTTTTCGCAAACTACGGATTCGCGAAATAGCCTATGGTTTTTGAGCCGATAAAACAAAGGTATATCATATGTTTAAAGTGGTGAAATAACGCGAAAGTTTTTATTTTTAGCACGAATTCATTCGAAATTAATACTTTCCAATACACGTTTTTATTCTTTCCTTTTACGAAAATTTAATTTAAATTATCTAAATATATAATTTTCGGAGATTGGTGTGGCCTAGAATTACTTTACTTATTTTATTTGTTTCTGAACATTGAAATTAGTTCAAATTAGGTTGTGGAATTTTCTTTAAAATTGTGATTAATAGACATATAATCTCTTGTGTATTAAAATTTATGTAGTCTACAAAATATTGAACTTAATATTTGAACTACATTTCAATACAGAATTTTGAACGTAATATTCAAACTGTATTTTGATTGACTTAATTTTTAAATATATAGTATAAATAAAATAAAAATTTTGTGATGTCCATTAGTTTATATTATTCTCACACAGGACTGGAAACTGTTAAGCCTATTCAAATTCCTCTACATAATGTGTAGGCCTAAGTGTTGAGAGAAAACTGGAAGCGTTGTTAAAATGTAGTTTACAAAGAACATTAAAATTCCCTTAATGACACAGATCTCTATAGAGAGTTCAGAGTTTATAAAATATCGTAGGGTATGTAAGCGTCTTCTTAGTGGACATATCCCCTCTTGGTAATATAAATAAAGTAAGGTATTTTCTTATTTTCAACGTATATAAAATAATAGAAGTAAATCTAAATATTGTAACTAAGCATTGCTTCAAATATAAACGCTTCTCAATGGTTATAAATGGACATACAGTAGAACTTGGTTATAACGACCTCGTTTTGTGCGACTCCTCACCTATAACGTCAAATATTCTGTGGTCCCAACTAATTCTCCATAAGACATAAGCTTTTCTACCTTGCTTAATAGCCTACGACAAACGTATAATGCATCTACCTCGCATATAGGCCTAACGTCATTTTCAACCTCAGTTTGGAATATGATTTTCTAAGAATCGAAGTATTTTAAGATATATTTTGTTGAAATCTGGTAACCTAGCAAATTTTTTACTGCCCCCTTCTGTCATAGACCCCTGGAAATCCCCATTGTAACCTGCCCAAATGCATGTGGTATTAACGGTACTTACGTGCGATCAATTTCGAAAGGAAGTTTTCACTAAGTGTAAGCATTTTAAAGCAGTATGGTCACTAAAAGAAAAATTTTAACATTGGAAGAAAAAGTTAAAGTGATTCATCGAATTGAGAATGGGATTAAAAAATCTTACGTGTGTCGCGAGTTTGGCCTACTGAATTTCGCAATCCAAACGATTTGGAAGAGCAAGGATAAAATTGTTGCTGCATTTGAGCAGAATAGATCGAAGATAGGGGAGGGAGCAGTGAAATTGTAACTGAAATGATGAACATACTCGTAGAACCTAATTTAGAAAGTGTTTATTGGACAAGTAGGAGACAACAGTGCAAAATGACTGAATACTTCACTCCTAAGTAAAGAAGTTTGGTAAGTACTGAACAAGCTGTTTTAATACTCAATATTTTACTTATAATTGTACATGTATTTTATTATGTTCATGGTAGGCTTAAAAGTGATTACATAAATCTAAATAAGCCTAATTAAGTTTGTTATTTTTCATTTTCCACCTCACTAGATTGATAATATTAATCTCGGCTACTACGACACTCGTTTATAACAACATGATTTTAAGGACCCTTGGATGTCGTTAGGCCTATTAATTTATGTTGCATTTCCAATAGCCGAATTAATGGACTTAATTTACTTCTATTATTTTATATAGGCCTATATTAGAAAATACATAAATAATTATTTTAGTTAGACCTATATTACAAAGATGAGAGATGTCTACTAAGAATACGTCTCTGTAGGCTTACCCTTAGTATTTTCTAAGCTCCAAATGCTCTTTAAGTCTTTGCATGAATATACAGTAATGTATTTTTGCGACGAGAATAAAAAATTTACCGGTAAATTTTTTTAATGTAAAATAACACTGAATTTCTGTTTTTCTGTGCAAAAAAACATCGAAATTAATGAGCTTTATATACCAAAATGTAAGATTTTATTCGTCATAAAAAAAGTATTTCTAGTGATCACTATTTTTCTCTAATCTTTGAGCTATTTCATGTTTAAGTGAATAAAAATAAAAAAGACAGCGGATTTAACGAAATTCCAATGATTACGTGAAAAGTCTATACTGGAATTAAAATAACAAAATGCAATATTATTCCTTTCTTTAACATTGTAGCGTATCTTATTTGATACTCATACATACACTTAACCTATAGATCCAATATTTCCATGACTATTTCATGGAAAACCTCAAGGCATATTAAATAGAGGACGAAGTGAGGTGGAAAGCGTAAAAAAAAAAAAAAAAAAACACAAGACACAAAGTTCATTTCACACTTCTCTTTCCATGGTACCACGAGTGACGTTGAAGTAAACCGTTCATATCAAAACGTTACAATTTAATTCTTTTGTACCTCGAACATAAGATGTTTCACGTCTAAAATTAACAAGGTCCTCAAGTTAACCGTTAAATAACGTTATGTAATGTATTTGTATGGCTGTGTTTCGAATTTTCTTAAATGTTACAGTAAAACATACACATTAATAATAATATGAGGCACAAATACAGTGTTCTCATTTTACTAGGAAACTTCGCATCAATCCACCGTCGGCCGATTTCCTGCTCTCCCGACCGCAGCGTAGGAAGCCAGTCCTGCAAAACATCTCATTAGTTAGTTGCTTCTGAGAATTGTACCGGAATGTGTGTGTGCCTGTTTCTTGTGTATTGAGTAATTGATTGGAAAATGAAATGTACGGTTGAACAGCGAATTTATTTGGTGGAATATTGCGTGAATAAAGATAACTATAGAAGATGCGTTCGGAGATTTTCTCGTAAATATCCTGTCTCTAACATTCCTTGTTTTATTCTGTAGTTGTTAAATGTATTGATTTGCCGGTAGTAACAACCAGCACCCCGCCGGTGCAAGTACGACACGCAGAAAAGTGTACACCGGAGTGCAATTGAATGCAGTAGTCAAATACAAGTTTTACAGTATATAGTAGCGGTTTTCTGAATGGACTAAACGAGAATACAGATTTGGAAAAATATTACAAAGCCTTGCCAATACAATTGCAGATTCCTCGGCTTCTATGAATTTGAAGAGGTAAAAAGCAGTTAAAATTATTTTTGTCTTTTGGTTGTCTGTTTAATTTCTAGACATGGAATGCACGATCTTTTCCACACGTCAAATAATCAAGATTATTTTGATGATCCTAGAAGAGACAAAGGAGGACAACATTTTATGGTTCCAATTTCAAAAAGAGAAGCAATATCATGAATAAACGATATGGTTGCCAAGACCTTTAGTTGATAGAGAGCATATATGGAGTACAAAACCTGTCTCCGTTAAAATATTAAACCCAGTATGTCTACACATTATTTATAATATTCTTTCTTTCAGCGAATGACATTTTAAAACGTTGTGTTGTATAATTCATAGGAAAGTTAATTTTTTACTCTGTGTAAGTTGAGTGACGTAACACATCTGTCGTTTAGCATACTAAGTGTTGGGTGGCTTCAGAATTCTACTTTGCAATTCGCTTGTACAGTGAGGTAACACAGTAAATACATTCACTACTCAAACAGAACTCACGACTGTGTCCAAACCGAGCCAGTACATATTTCATAAGTATCAAACATATGGCTGTTAACGAGTTTTTAGACTGAACGGTTTATTGTTTCATAGAATCGCTTCTTTGGTTGAATTTGCAATGCGTTTAATTTTGTAATAATATACGTATTAAAAATGTTTAAGAATAGTATAACCACAGAGTGCAAGAAAATTCAGAAAAGATAATAAATGTGAAAACTTAAAAAGGCGCAGTATACGCAACTAGAAGCTGTATTTTTATAACATTGCGTGGAAGCCAGTGTCGTGAGTTTTAATCCTTGGGTGTTCGTCCATTGTTAGTATCACGTCTTCTTTTCTATTAGATAAAATCCTGTCGTCATATTAATTCCTTTTGTCACGCGAATCCCACCATGTTTGCGACAATATGTTAGAGTTCGAGAAAATATCAAAATACGAACTAGGCAAGGAATATTCGCGAGTTGTTACGGAAATAAAAAAAGGAATGAAATATATGAAGAAAGAAGGTAATGAACTAGAAAAGAAACCAACATAAAATTAAATGTGAAAGGAAGAAAGAAGCAAACAATCAAAGGCAGAGAAGAGAAATATAGAAAATAAATGAAGAAAGAAACAAGAAATCAAAAGTACAAATAAATAAATAAATAAATAAATAAATAAATAAATAAATAAATAAATAAATAAATAAATAAATACATAAATGAATAAATAAATAAATAAAATAAATAAAATAAATAAAATAAAGTGAATAAACGAATAAATAAGTAAGCTAAGTAAATTAATAAATAAATAAATAGAGAGAATCAAACAGAGACAAAAGAAGTATGCAGTAAAGGGCAAAAAAAGATTGAAATATAGAAAGAAAAAGATAGTAAGAGACAGAAAGTTAGAAGTGTAGAAATGAGCAAAGGAAGACGGAAATAAGAAATGGGTAAACAGATGCAGAAAAATAGAAATATAGAAAGATACAAGCAACCAAAAGGTAAAAATGGAAATATAAAAATAATCAAAGAAAGACAGAAACAACCAAAGGCAGGAAGATGTAATTCTAAAAATACACAAAAAGGAAATAAAAGCAACAAAAGGCAGAAGGTAATGTATAGAGAAACAAAGAAAAAAAAAGAAACGGATAACCAAATGCAGAAAGATAGAAATATAGAAAGAAAAAAGCAACCAAAACCAGAAATATGGAAGTATAGAAAGAATCAAAGAAAGTAAGAAAGGAACAAACAAACAAAAATCAACCAAAGGTGGACATATATAAACTTAGAAATGTAAATATGAAGAAAAGAACAAGTGACAAAAAAAGTGAAAGATAGCAATTTAGAAATAAATAAACAACTAGAAAACAAAGACAGAAAGATATAAATTTGGAAGAAATGTGAAGAAAAAAACGGACAATCAAATGCAGAAAAATAGGAATAAGTTATAGGAAGGAACGAAGAAAGAAACTAGCAAAGAACAGAAAGATACAACTATAGAAAGAAAGGCATGGGCGGTCACAGGTAGAAAGATAGAAATACGTATTGAGAAAAATAGGCAACCAAAGGTAAAAAGATAGAAATACAGAAAGAAACGAAGAATGAAAATGCTGAAAGATAGAAATATTGAAAGAAACAAAGGAAGAAAGAAGGAAAAAAGACAGAAACGGGCAATCAAAAAGAAACAAGCAACCAAAGGCAGGAAGATGAAAAAAAGAAACCGGCAACCAAGGGCAGAAAGGGAGAAATATAGAAAGAAACGGAAAAGAAAATGAAGAGAGAAATGTAGGAAGAACCGAAGGAAAAAAATAAGTGAAGAAAGGAAGAAAAAAGGAAAGAAAGAAACAAACGGATAACCAAAAGCAGAAAGAAAGAAGTAGACTACAGATGGAAGTGAAGAAAGAAAGAAATAGAGAAAAAGAATCGGGCGACCAAAGACAGAAAGATAGAAATACAGAAAGAAGCAAAGAAAGAAATAAACAACCAAAGTCAGTAACATGGAAGAATAAAGAGCAACAAAGAAAGAAGAAACGAACAAGTAAATGCAGAAAGATATAAATATAGAAAGAAACAAATAAAAACAAAGGAAAAAAGAAATAAACAAATAAACAAACAAACAAGCAAAGGCAGAAGAAAATAAATATAGAAAGAAAGAAGCTACCAAATGCAGAAAAATATGATCATAGAAAGAAACAAAGAAAGGAAGGAACATGGAATCAAAAGTAGAAAGGTAGAAATATGTATAAAGCGAAACAAAAAAAAAACGAGCAACCAAATGTATAAAGTTAGAGACATAGAAAGAAACAAGCAACAGAATGTAGAAAGATTGAAATAAAGATAGAAAGAAATACAAGCAGCCGAAGGTGTTAAGATATAAATACGAAAGAAATAAGCAACTAAAGTCAGAAAGATTGGTATATAGCAGATAGAAGCAAACAAGCAATGCAGAAAATAGAATTATGGAAATAAATACATAAATGAAGACTAAACCAAATGCATTAAGAAATATAGAAATGAACAAAGTAATAAAGAAGCAACCAAATAAAGAAAGAAGAAGAAGGAAGAAAAGAAAGAAGGAAAGAATGAAAGAAAGAGTGAATGAAAGAAATAAAGAGAGAAAGAATGAGATAAAAAAGAAAGAAATAAATGAAGAAAGAAACAAGAAACACGGTGCAGAGCATCCCTGGGATCTACTCAACCTCTTGGCATTTTTTTTTTTTTTTTTAGATTTTATTTATATGCATTAAAAAGATACATTAAAAACGATTAGGCCTATATATATAAAACAAATATAAATTAGAGAATTTACTCCGGTATGAGCAAACGCTCGTGTCAAAACAAAGACAAGGTCTTTACCAATTGTCAAAGACGGTCGGAGCGTGGTAAAGCATGGAGCTTTTATTTCTTACCTCCATGTACTTTCATGGCGTGTAAACGGGATACTTTTACTTTTAAATTAATTCGGTCGTATTAATCTGTAATTTTAAACAAATTATAATAGACAATTAGACAACATATACTTTCTGTTCAAAAATCTGAACCTTGAGATTGTAATTATTACTCTGGGACGAAGATATCTAAGAAAAGATTGTATTTAACCAATGTGCGCCTGACGATATAATTCTCTATATAAATTACATATACTGTTGTAGTCGTTTTTATGATTTTTTGTGACATATTATAGTCGACCTGAAATTTAAAACAAGACTAAGGGTTTTCGTGCCAATTTACTATAAAATGAAAATGCTTATTACATATAAATTATTTGCCCTTTACATAAAATATTTCTCTAATGAACCAACTGTATATATCAAGGTTGCTAAATCATTCCTGTATATCAGAAACCATAGCAAAGCGCTGATAGCCATAATGCCATATAATATACATAATAATATCAAACTAGGATGATGTCGGCGGTGCCATGCTCGGGCTGATATAGCTCTGGGTATGTTATCAACTCCCCCTTTCCCTCTGGCCTTCTACGTGACCAATAATAATCCGTCTTTGAAATGGGGTCCAATCAGACCAATCGCTAGTCGTCCAGCCACTTTACAGTTGTTGTGGGGGTAAAAAATATATCAAAAACTTTGTAGTCTATTATTATGGTTCATTATTATTTTTCTTGTTCATATTTTTGTTAAAGCTATGAGCGTTTGGGTTTTTTTCTGATATAAAAAATTGTGCCCCGCCTTAAATATAATACGAAGTCAGGTACCCTAATAGAGGTACTGGATTATTTGTGCTTTTTCCTGTAGCTACTTACAGGCATAAATGTTGCTTATACTGTAGGTCATGGTATAAGTAGGCCTACTTGTTAAAATGCTGGAGCTGATTACAGTATGGATACCACTCTTATATTTTTATAACTTATTTAATTTGATTTGTGTGCAGTGTAGTGTAGAATCTAGATATTAGTTACAGCAGAATTACACTTGCGTAGGAAATGTGACATTGAGCTTTTGAATTATTAATATTAAACCTAGTTAAAATCGATAAAGGCATTATTAAGAGTCATAAATTTAAAATACTATCTAAAAATGCTTTCGATTGCTACCATTAAAACAAAAGAAATTATCATAACACAAAATTACGGGAAAACTATTGTTGTTATTATTATTATTATTATTATTATTATTATTATTAATTATGTTATATTTAACGACGCTCGCAAGTGCCGAGGTTATAATCAGCGTCGCTGGTGTGCGAAATTTTGTCCCGCAGGAGTTCTTTTACATGCCAGTAAATCTACTGACATGAGCCTGTCGCATTTAAACACATTTAAATGCCATTGACCTGGGCCGGGACAGAACGCCAGCACTCTAAAGATTGCGCCACCCAGACTGACATTATTATTATTATTATTATTATTATTATTATTATTATTATTATTATTATTATCATTATTATTATTATTATTATTATCATCATCATCATCATCAATTCAAAGTGTGGCTAATAGAATAATTTGCTTGATTTTAGTAATTCGAACTTTTTCTCAACGTATTGACTTCAGTTTTCCTTCTGGGATCTAAAATAATATACCAACATGATTAGATTTCAATGTAAGTTATAGAATATTACTCGTATTTCCAAATGTTGTCCCTTTTTATTTATTTTGTATTGTATTTGAATAATGAAAAGAGAAGTATTTCCGTAACAGAAACTTTATTTTGATTACTAGCAGTAATACAAAACTTCTTTAGTTTCAGTAATAAGTGAAAATAAATTTAATTCTAATGCAGTAAGATATAAACTTCTGAGTTAAATGTAAGTCTATTGCTTAGAAAATCAGATACTGCTGAAACTCGAATAGTGGATTTTATCTTAATTTCTTACTTAGATATACTGTCTGCTTTCAAGAGCACAACAACAAACTATGTGTAAATATTTTGTTGGATATTTTGCCTACTTTTAAGACTCTTATAACGGGCTTCGTCTAAAATTTGCCTATTTTAAGACTGCTACGACACATTTTGCCTAAATTTCTTCCTTTTGTATTACTTGTTTCAAGAATATTACAAAAGACTTCGCTAAATTTCTTTGTTGTTTATATTTCTTGCTTTCAGGGTCACTACTTTGTTTAAACTTCTTTGTTGGATACATTTTCCACTTTCGAGACTACTACAACGGATTGTTTCAACTTCTTTCTTGAATATTACAAAAGTCGTCATTATGATTCTTCTTGTGCACACTAATACAACATCGAGAACAGGTAAACGATTGGGACGCTTTTTAGTGCAAGAGGAACAATTACAAGATTTTCAGTCGTTCTTTTCCACTGTTTCGGCCTACACAGTTACCATCTCGAAGACATAGGGCTGCAAATCTTAAGAGATTTATTAGCTATAAAACTAATAATTTAATTTGTTAAAAATTAAAATGAAATAACTTCTTGAAAGTGATAGCTGCCCACTTAAAGTTACATAAACAAAACAAAAATAGTTATTGAAATATTGCATTAAAATTATTAGGATACATAAATTTAAATATCATCTTGGTTTGATTGATCAGTAGCCTGTGTCGTCATGATAACAATGTTTTGTTCTCTCTCTCTTCTCTGTATAAATTGACTCATAAACGTCATGAGGAAATGTTATTTCATATGTTGCAGTTCTGTTTGCATCTCTTCTTTCAACATCCATTGAGATCCATACGACAAATCGTCACAGCTAACGCTATATTAAATTTTAGTTCGGTGTGTTGTCAGATTTTGTTTATAATAGCTCAGACGTCTGTAGATACTTTGATAGCTAGTCTATTTTGTTTTTATATAAATCGGTAAAGCTCTCTGCTACACCTCGCTTCCGAGTTCGATTATCAAAAGTGATATGATTTTCCTCTTACAGTGGATGAGGCATTTATACATTCTAACATTTCTTTACATTTCGGTATTATGACAGGTGAAGATATGACCCGTTATTATTGTCATCAGCCTTATAGAAGACTTTACCATTATTAGATAACATTGAAAACTGAAAACAGCGAGACTTCTTGGTTGAATGGTCAACGCAACACAAGGCCACCGATTAAGAGAATTCTTACTGAATAGAATCGAATATCTGTCGTCCAGGTGTAGGCCCTATAGCTAGAAATACTACCACTACTGTTCTTCGAAATATGTATGGCTAGAGATAAATTATTTCCTATTTATTTTGGCGTAACTCGTCTTTCCTGGGGGGGGGGGAGGAACTGGCAACCCCACCCCATTATCTCCTGGCCTAGTTGCCTCGAAAGTGGTGCCATGTTAGTATCACTTGTGAGGTTCAGATCTGTCTTCGTACAGTTGACTAAACAACGTCTTCACTGGAGGTGCAAACGGGAAAAAAAATCACATATTATGTGTAGTAGGAAACAGTGAAATCATGCAGGGATAAAATTACAGCGCATTCGCAAATCATTGCTGTCGGACTATTTAACAGGAGACAGTGACGTCATGTAGATTGAACAAAAGATAAAAGTAGGACTATAGGATGATTACAGCGCATTCGCAAATCATTGCTGTCGGACTATTTAACAGGAGACAGTGACGTCATGTAGATTGAACAAAAGATAAAAGTAGGACTATAGGATGAATCCGTATTATACGAAAGGAGTGGGAGCATCGTCAAAAACACAGGGTAAGACAAGTCCATCTTATACGAAGAGAGTGAAGACGTAGTCAAGCAATAAATAAGATTTTAAAATCCCCTGTCACTTTTTTAATTACACTAGCTGATCACGGACGATGAGATAACATGTCAATGTGTATAAATTTACAGATCAAAATTATCGGTGACAACCTGTAAACATTATAATCACCTTAATTGTCATAAGACCCATCGACTTTTGAACTTAAAACACATGAGAAACCATCAACTACACTATAACTAGGAATGCAATTTAGAAAACTCGGTAATTTTTAGAGAACACAAGATAGTATAGTTACAGTTATTTCAAAATGGCCAACCTGTGACATCAGAGCTCGTTTCTCCTCTCGGAGCAGAGCTAATAGAGCACGTAAGGGAGGGTAATATTGTGTCTCCGCTATTTAAACATCTCCATCCCTTCCACTGCCACTCCCCCTACTTTGCTCTTATTGCTATACTTCACCTCTCAAGGAGCTCGAGAGCAGAAACGTGTGATGTCAGAGAGCCAGCAGTTGGAAATGCCTGGCGTAGTATTTAAAGTTTGGATATCTAGCTGTAAGTTGTTCAAAGGAAATGGAATATGTTTTTGAAAGTGCGGAAAATATTGTTTTGCTTGGTTTCTTCTAAGTAGTCTTACATAAATCTCTAATAAAATTTAAGATCACTAATTTACATTTGAAAATTATTCTCAAGTGATTTGTTAGATATAATAATTCATAAAGAATTTTATTGCATGTCTTGTTGGAGTGAAGTCACTCGACTAAAAGACACGCTAACAGAATAGATAGTTGTTTTTGATCCCATGCAGGTAAAGCGATGTGTTTAGTGAAATAGTGCAAATTCAAGTTACACTTAGAGAAAACGTGGTTGTTGTCTCCATCATCATCATTAACATCGTCATCTACAGTATTATAGCTCAAGTGTAAAGTATTAAATAAATAAATAAAATAAAAATAAATAAACAAACCATAGCCCGTACAATCGTATAGAACTTTACAACAAAACAGATATTCACAAATTGAGGAACTTTCTATTCAAGAGGCAATACTACTATTTGGGACAACATAGTAAAAACACAAAATAGATACATATTTTGAAAGAGAGAAATCTCAATTTCTCATGTAGAAATGAAACTAGTATATTTATAGCTGGATATGCACTCGGCATTAAAAGTAAACTGATCTTAAAATGTTCAAAATAAAACATGAAACATCGCCATTATAAAATAGGCTATATAATAAATATGTTGACATTCAATACGAAGTTATTCATTGAAATACATCTTCTCTGGAACAGACTGCTTCAACATACATTCCCCGAGGAGGAAAAGAAGAAAGGTATTAAGCCTGATGTGGGGAAAGAAATGTGAGTGGGTCGTGATAGCAGGCAGGCTCCGTATCTACCTGCAGGAATTCAATTTCTGTTCCATTGCTCAGTATCTGGCCAGCGATATGATGCACAACCCGGTTTGTATATCTAGCTTCGAGTTGTTCAAAGGAAATGGAATATCTTTTTGAAGGTGCGGAAAAATACGTTTTCCCTTGGTTTTTATTATGTACTCCTATATACATATGAGGGTCCCTTTGGTACATGCATAGCTTGTCATATCGGAATCAATGATGTCCCACATTAAAACAGTCCAGTTTAAAATTAATGATTGATTTTATTTCCTTCACCACGATTAAAATTAGGAATACATTATTTTTTCTGTCTAAATTTGTTTCCTACGATGAATCATGTTAAGCAGATGTACGTTTTGTGTAATTTAAATAACTTAAGAAGATAACAGATCTTGATCTTATGTTTGTATTTCTATAGGAATAAAATCCATGTTTGTAGGTTTAAACATTTTACAGTGAAGTTCATAAAAGCGGCCTCATTTAACGAAGATTTTCCCCCTATAAATAGCTGTCAGACTTTGGCTTCGTATTTCCAAGATGTCATCTCACCTAAAAAAATTGTAGGCCTATAACTTTCGACTTGTACCACATCTTAAAGATGCTAATGTAAGACCTATGAAGTAATATTAAATTAAATTAAATGACAAATGAAATGAAATGCACTGTTATCATTATCCATTATCATTACCCTCATCATCATCACCATTTTTGCAATTATTATCCTCTTCAACGCCAACATTATCTTCAATATCCTTTTCAACCGCACTACTACCATTATCATTATCTTTAATCATTTTAATGATTATTCTTGTGAATTCCGCCATTAATATAATTATCCCGTTTATTACGTCCATTTCCAATATAATTATTTACATCATCGCCATCATCATCATTATCTCCAACATCAGCATTATCATTATCTTCACCACGGACATTATCATTATCTTCACTACTTACTTTGTCATCATCACTACCCTCTTCAACACTATGATAATCATTACCTTTATTATCTTCAACACTGCCACTATCACCATTTTCATTATTCTCCTCAACATAGCCATTATCTTCATTTTATTTACCTTCTTCAACACCGCTGTTATCACCTTTTTCATAATATACTTTTCAATACCATTATTATTAATATATTCTCTTCAACATAGTCATTGCCATTATCATACCCTCTTCAACACCATCATTATAATTATCATTACTCTCTTCAATACCACTAGTATCGCCATTATCATTATCCTCTCCAACAACGCTATTATCATCGTTACCTTTACCTTCTTCAGCATTGTCAATATCATCAGTAACCTCTTCAGCACTGCCTTTATTATCATTATCCTCTTCAATGCTATTATTATTATTATTATTATTATTATTATTATTATTATTATTACGTACTTATCTTACAAATGGCTTTTAAAGAACCTGGAGCTTCATTGTCGCTCTCACATAAGCCTACCATGGGCCCCTATCCGATTTCCCATATTATTATTGTTATTATTGTTATTATTATTGTTATTATTGTTATTATTATTATTATTATTATTATTATTATCTTCAACACTGCCATTCCCATGATTATCTTCTTCGACACCACCACCACCACCACCACCACCACCATCATCATCATCATCATCATCATCATCATCACCACCATCATCATCTCATCACTCTCTTCAACATTGACTTTATTATCATTACCCTCTTCAGCATCGCAATAATCATCGTTATCATTGTCCTCTTGAACACCGCCAATATCATTACGCTCTACATCACCGCCATTATCATTATTCTCTTCACCAACATTGTCATCATTATCATTATCTTCATCACCACCATTATCATTATTATTACATTCTAGCACCCTTATCGTCATTATATTGTCCTCCTCATCACTACCATTATCAATATATTCAACACCATCTTTATCAACATAATCGTTATCCTTTTCAACACCAACAATATTATTATCAATATTCTCTTTACCATCACCATTATCATCACTACTCTTTTCAACAACATTATTGGCATTAACAAACACAGCTTTTCCATCCACATTAAGAGAAATTTACACCATTTCCAGCTAGGCTTATATCACTTGCAGCACGTCTATGGCTACGACCATTACACTATGACACCAATATCGCTACCATTTCCATCAGAAGCACCATTATCAACTGCGCTAACATAGGCAGCACCGTCACTAACACTGCCCAACATTATAGCCTACAGAAACACCACGACAATCATTACAGTAGCCTCTTATGGCTGATTTCGTCAACGCTTGCGCCATCATGATCCCTGCCACTGTTACCTTAAATCTATCGACATCACAATGGCTGTCATCGTTATCACCATTATAGTGATTTTTCGTTAAAATTGTTATGCCTTGTTTATTCGTAGAGTATTCATTCATTGCATAATGTAATTAAAATATAATCTGGTTCATGCATACCAATGATTTATTTTAAAACACTGAGAAACAATATGGATTATCTAGATTCATGTTCATGATTGGAAACGAAAACAGAGGCAGCTGATGTTTGTGGAATTATAATTGCTTCCTGAATCAGAGTTATGATAACTTACAAGGCGCTACTAAATGACACATCAATGTTTGTGTGTGTTAGTGACAGTACAATTTTCAGTGGTGACAGCTCTTATAGCTAACAGTTGCCAGTTGCCACGTCCAAGCACTGAACATTCGGGCGATGATGAATCTGAAATGGGGCTTTTGTCGAAAATTATTTGATGAAAACTTAATTTTTGTGTGTTTTATGTGAATATTTGACAATATGTATTTACATTTAAAAAATAAAAAAATGAGTTTTACGTGAAATAAAATTTAAAATATATGCTCAGGTAGCCTTGTCCGAAACTTAAAATACTATTACGAGTTTCTATTACGCTGGAAGTAAAATATTTATTTACTTAAGAATCCTAGCCCTATTTATTACTATTATTATTATTATTATTATTATTATTATTATTAATGTAAAATAATATTCAATAGGCTATAAACACTTAAAACGTCAGTTAGGCCTGCTGACCCAAATTAAATAATTACAGTAACCAGAGTGTGGAAATGCTTCCGCCGATAGCCAAAGTTGCAGCTTTCCGGTAGGGAGATAAATTGTTCAGCCGATACATTGCTGTAGATCACTTTATTTATTCGTGTACAAATTCTCAATGGGTTTCTGCTTGATGTTGAGTAAGGTTTCGTTGTTAGTACAAATAACTGAAATATCTTAGTTGTTACATAAAAAATTATCTCTGGTGAGAAATCACTCACGTAAGCATGAATGTACAAAGTCGGATATTCCATACGTCAGTAGAGAGAAGGACAAGTACTGGCTCCTTTTTACGTAGGAAATTGTGCTAATGTCCTCCATTTTCAGGAAGTCAGAAAAAGGAAGTTTTAAGGTCTGTCGTATCTTTTTCTACACCTACCTCCCCATCTCTCACCCTACTCTTAAGTTCTTCGCGTTCCTTTTCTAAACTAAGAGTGCCGTCTCTTTTCTTCTTAGACGTTTCTTCAGTTCTTCATCTCCCTCTTTTATCTTCCAGGATCCCTTGCTATTTCCCTTCCCAGCCTCTTCTCAAGGGAGGGATGGGGGTTGCGATGCGCCATGCCGGTGACAAGAGAAAGATGCAAAAATCTTTTATACCATTTGCAATTCGAATTTTCGAAATTTTATGCGAGAACCAAGTAAGTACGGAGACTTTAAGGTTCGTTGGAAAGCAGAAGGAAGGAATAATCGTTGTGGTGTGTTGGGTAGCGTAGTACCCAGGGGCGAATGAAACCAGACGTACTAAGATGTAAAGTAGACGAAGTGATCTATGAAAGTTTTACAAAATGTATTATCCCTGTTATATACTAAATGCAGACCCATAAAACTCTGTGAGCTGGTTTACGAAAAGAATACAGGTTTACAATCTAATCATTTGTCTTTGTCTACGCATGTGTGAATTGTCTTAATGTTTATTTCTAAAATAACTTGTTATGTTATCCATTAAGTATTCCGATATGAAAGAATGGAGGTAGGCCTACGCATTTCCAGTTATATAAATGAAGTATATCCCTACCTGCATTGTTAGTTACCTTAATGTTTGTTTCTAAATTAACTTATTATGTTATCCATTAAGTATTCCGGTATGAAAGAATGGGGGTAGGTTTACACATTTCCAATTATATAAATGAAGTGTATCCCTACTTAAACTATTCATATCTCAGTGTATTTTAGTCCTGGTGAAATGAAATTCAGTAAATTTACTGTAACATAAATCCCTTCTATTTTATTCTGCGACCTCAATGTTTTCAAAGAACTGTTTTTATTAACAGTAATTTATTTCCTATATCTTGCATGAAAATTGTGTATAATCATTACGTATTCCTCGATATATTGAACATATTTATGGATTGTTTAATGATTCTTACTTAAAAAAGTTTGTATTAACTGAATGAATAAAATACTAAAATATTTTACTTATTTCTTTAAAAAATACTTCTTCTTCAGTTTTTATAGGATTTATTAGTATTTTAACATTTTCACGACTCTTATTATGTTTTAAAATATGAATAATAAATACTGCAGATAAAATTATAGTTTGTATGTTGCTAAGACGTGAAAAATACAGAAGCATACAAAATGTAATTAAAATATATCAAAATCTTTTAAAGTTATTATTGAAAATAAATGCAAAGTTTTAAAGTTTCCGAAAACAAACGATAAAGAGTAAATAATATAAAGGGATAATAAAATGATAATGATAAAAGTTGACCGACATACATTGTCTCCGACACAGATATATCTATGAAATTATTTCACCACAAGATTGACGAACGTGCAATTTATAAAGAATAAACTTAAGTCAATCTTTTTGTCCCATAAAAGTGTATCTCTCCCTTAATAGGTAGTGTTGTATCTACTCATCAAGCTAACGTAATTGTATTTCTAACTGAGAAGAAAAGCTTTATCTGCCTCTCACAAGGGTTATGTTCGTATGTATCTTTAATTTTGTGTCTGGCCTGTGTGGCCTGAAGTGCTACTCGCCTTCTACCATGCTGATGACATGACTAGTGCTCTCCGTTAGTTGTGTATTTAATGCTAGCATGTATAATTCTCACAACATTGAGCGAAGAATGACTCAAATGAAATGACCTTGAAAGTAGATAATGACGACAGTGATGATGATAATTATGATTACGACATTTTATACATTGGTCCATACTCTCTTTCTCACTTTTTTTAAATACACTATTTTCTTAAACTATTTTAATATCTCCCTAAGCTGGAAGCGCATTGACAATCAGCAAGTGACGTGTACTGCATTAACCAATTAGCTTCAATCCTCTTCTGTATTTCAATCGTATGTTATACTTCCTTATTATACGAAATAAAAAAAATAATTATGATATCGCAATAAATCGATTTAGATGCTTTCTGTTCGTAACGATTTCTCCTACACTATTGCATGGATTTTGTTATATTTAGTATCTGCAAGTCAAATTATGAGCGAGTGTTTCACATGGAATATAATGATCTATAATATGTATAAAACGCAAACCTCAATTTTGGGTAGGTGATACAAATGTGTCATGGATACGACATCACGTGACTCCAACACTCAACAAAACCACATGATTACTTTTTTCAGTATGGCGGAATGCTCTGAGCAGTGTTGAGATTAAGTACGACGAATCCAAAAAGCAGTCCTGGAGAAATGCTTTCCTCCGTGGGAAGAGAAGGATAGCACTTCGATCATGAAAGCATTCAGTGCAATTAAATAGGGTTATTCTGCAACTTAACAGTTTATAATAATTCCAGGGGTTTCCGTAACTATAAACAAGGCACAAGGTCAAACTTTCAATAAGCTCGGTTTTTTTTTTGCCGCAAACTTTTGATATATGAGTAATTGTATGTGGTTGACTCTATGAAGCACACGATCGCAAGATACTGTAAGATACTTGCAACACAAAGTGAGGAACAGAGCCATCTTTTAAAAGACCGTAAAGTATTTTATTGTCAATTATAGTTTATATGAATAGGTTTATAGCCTATTCAAGATTCCGTTGATACTACACGGGCTGCTTAATACTTTGTAGTAAAAATGAATGGACAGTTATTTTAAATGAAACTTAGGCGTGCAAGTGAGAAAGTGAAGTTTATATCGGGGAGAAATTATTTTGCAAGAGAAATTAATTATATTTAGTATTATTTTTACTTCTCGTTGAGAAATGTTCTATGTTACCATGGTAGGATCCCGAACCCCTCGTTTTTCGACCTCTTCCAGCTCCATTTTTCTACACGATTGAAAAAAGGGCAATCTCATATTATATAATTTCTTTTGTAAATATGTAAGTTATATTATAAATTATTACTAAATATGCACACATAGGCACATTTATTTATATATTTTTTTATTTTATTGGGTTATTTTACGACGCTGTATCAACATCTAGGTTATTTAGCGTCTGAATGAAATGGTGATAATGACGGTGAAATGAGTCCGGGGTCCAGCACCAAAGTTACCCAGCATTTGCCCGTATTGGGTTGAGGGAAAACCCCGGAAAAAACCTCAACCAGGTAAACTTGTCCCGACCGGGATTCGAACCCGGGCCACCTGGTTTCGCGGCCAGACGCGCTGACCGTTACTCCACAGATGTGGACCACATTTATTTATATATTTATATATATTTAATTAGTTATTTATTTATTTATTAGTTACCGGTATTTAATTAATTTATTCACTTCATTCATTTTATTCATTTATTTTCATATTTATTTATTTATTTATTTATTTATTTATTTATTTATTTATTTATTTATTTAATCTGGCGGAGTTAAGGCCTTCAGGTCTTCTCTACCATACCACCAGAAAACAAATAGACATATACAAGAAACAAATGCAGAGAGGCGACGCTGATATAACCTCTGCAGTTGCGAGCGTCGTTAAATAAAACATAACCTTTAATGCAGAGAGACGAAGCAAATAAGAAATAGAAATAAAATTACAGATACAAATACAAAAAGCACAAATGTAAAAGGAATGAGAGAAATAATATGTATATATATTAGTAGGAAGATAAGATCACAATAGGCACAAAATGTACTAATACAGTATATTGTCTACCTAATATTTCAGTGATTAAGAAAAATGATTGATTATTTAGAAGTAGCTGACTGTCCAAATATAAAGCAGAACAAAACAGTAACAATTTCGAAACATTTGCAATAAGTTAGAATAGGCCTACTCAGTTTACTGTATTGCACTCTACGCAGTAAGAAAATGCTTAATGAGTTTGTTTTTGAACATTGTTAATTTCCTACAGTCTCTGATGTCACTGGGTAGGGTATATTCCACAAGCGTGATAGTTAGATTGTGTACGATGATGAATACGATATGTTGGTATGACTACGTTAATTTAAGAAAGTATATATAATTGTATCATTTAAATTTATTTTAACTATATACCACAAAAATAAATTGCCCGAATTCTTGGAATATAAAAAGTGGCAAGGAATTTCTTTCAATCAGTTGATTGCGTATCGTCTACTTCCTCTTTCAAGCCAATACGTCTTTATTCGAGGCCAACATACGAAAACACGTGCTCGCCTGTTGCCAACATTGTCGCAATAATAATAATAATAATAATAATAATAATAATAATAATATAATAATAATAATAATTTATTTAATCTGTCAGAGCTAAGACCAGTTGGCCTTCTCTTCCCCCCGGCCACAATCATAATACGTTAGGAGAGTACAGGTTCTGCTTGTGATACCGGGATTCGCATGGCGCAAAAAAATGTATTGCAAGGTAAGTTAGAACACCTGTCAAACACCGTGATCGACAAAGAAAAAAGAAACCACAGACTTGGATTATTTTGAGTTGTGTTGCATGGAGTGGATCCTGTAACCTCGAAAATATACCATTTCCTTTTTCATGAACGGGATATAGGCCTATTCTTTCATCTTAATAGATATAGGCCTATATTTGGTACTTTCAGTAATTTATTGACCTGAAAGTGATGCATAAGAAATGTAATAATTTTACTAAAATGACTTCAATTAATATATAGAAACAACTACTGTATATTAATGATTGTCTGTAGATTTCTAAATTTAAAAATGAAGCTGTATAAATATATGAAACCCAAACTGTTTTATGCCGTGAGCCCAGAAATTCGCTACATTAGAAACAAAATTTCGACCGTAGAATTTTTAATTGCACATTGAAAAACATCGTCCAACATTGAACGTTTTACTTTAATGTAATGTTAACTACGTGTATTATTGTAACAAGCAATAAAATGGACAGAAATGAATAACAATAATTTATTAAGAATTTATTAAGGAACATAATCCAACATAGAAATAATTCGTATAGCCTATTAACAGAAAAAAAAATGGAAAGTTAAAATTAAAACATAAAAAAACAAGAGAGGTAGTTTAGTTCACATGACAGAAGTAGGCTAAAACCTAGCCTGTTTTAAAATTACAATGTTGCCACCTGTGCAGTTCTTCGGATGAAATTTTGTTGTAATATTTTCGTCTTCATTCTCATCTAGGATTCACACTGTGTAATTCCTGTGCGCGAATTTTGCGGCATTCTACATAAAACATACATTCAGCTACAGAAGTGTGAATCCATAATACTCTATGTAATACATTAATTCACTCATAGTGTTCTGTTGAGGGAATATTCTTCACTGCAAACCCAGCATTTTTAAATCTTTCCTAGTTTTCTCCCTTCCTCTTAGTCTCCACACACGATCCATATAGCCTATCTTAATGTCATCTATCGCCCAATATCTTCTTGTGCCACGAACTTTTCTCCCATTCACCATTCCCTCCAGTGCATCCTTCAATAAGCAGTTTCTTCTTAGACAGTGGCCCAGTCAATTTCTTGTTCTATTCCTGATCAGTTTCAGCATTATTCTTTCTTCATCCACTCTTTCTAATACAGCTTCCTTTCTTATTCTGTCTGTCATTTCACACGCTCCATTCTTCTCCATATCCACATTTCAAATGCTTACTCATTGCTCTTCATTTCGTCGTGATGTCCATGTTTCTTCCCCGTACAATGCCACACTCCACACAAAAAACTTAGCTAGTCTCTCCTTTAGTTCTTTTTCCAGAAGTTCGCACAAGATTCTCTTTTTTTTCTTTTAAATCCTTCCTTTGCCATTGCTATCCTCCTTTTGATTTCTTAGCAGCAGCTCATGTTACTGCTTATAATACACCCCAAGTATTTGAAGCTGTCCGCTTGCTCCACTGCCTCATTTAGAATTCGCAAGCTTACCTTCTGTACTTTTCTTCCGACAATCCTTGTCTTCGTCTTGCTTGCACTTATCTTCTTTCGATACTGCTCACAGCTGTCATGTAGCTCCAGTAGCATGTCCCTTCGTATCGTCTCCTCTGTTACAGGCTACCGACGTGATGTATGGTAAACAGTTCGACTGTGCTCTTAGGCTGCGCTTGGCAATTGGTTCGAATTTCACTTTGGATGGATATCTGGTTAAGTTTCTCTCTTAGTTTTCCCAAACTGTAAGGCAGATGGCACATAATTTTCTGGCGAATTCTCGGACTCATCTTCCTAAAATACCACCTCACTTTTACCAATACTATCGACGCTAGATAACTGGTAGTTGGTACAGCGTCACTAAACGATGGATTTAAAAAATCTACAGGTGCATAGCTCTACTATTCTGTGTATCTTTATGTAGAACTACATGTAGGTGCGAACACCTGTCGACTGATGTATTGCTGCTTTATTATGCTTGATATCTTTACGTAAAACTACGTGTGGGTAGTAAGAGAAAAGCAAGTAGTTCAAGGAGAGCAATGAGAATGCAAGGAGAAAGAGGGGAATACGAGAAGAACAAGGGAATATGAGAAGTTGACTGGAAGGAGTACAATGAGATATGCAAGAGTAACAAGGGAACACAATGAAAATAAGGTAAATGTAAGGATAACAAGGAGAAGACACTAAAAACATGGGTATGGCATGCAGGGCATGAGAAGGAAGACAAAGGGGAGAGAAGGAGAACAAGCGAAAGACGAGGAGAACAAAGGAATGACAAGGAGAATAAGGGGAAGACAAGGAGAACTAAGGAGAACTAGGGGAAGACAAGGAGAACTAGGGGAAGACAAGGAGAACTAGAGGGAGACAATGAGAACAAGGGTAGAACAAGGAGATCAAGGGTAAGAAAAGGAGAAAAGAGGGAAGGAAGGAATATAAGGGGAAGACAAGGACAATAAGGAAAATGCAAGGAGAGCAAGGAGAAAGCCACCAGCGTGACTCAGTCGGTTAATGCGCTTGCCTGCCGGTCTGAAGTTGCTCTCGGGCGCGGGTTCGAACCCCGCTTGGGCTGATTACCTAGTTGGGTTTTTCCGAGGTTTTCCCCAAACGTAAGGTGAGTGCCAGGTAATCTATGGCGAATCCTCGGCCCCATCTCGCCAAATACCATCTCGCTATCACCAATCTCAACGACGCTAAATAACCTCGTAGTTGATACAGCTTTGTTAAATAACTAACTCAAAAAACAAGGAGAAAGAGGGAATACAAGAACAGAGGAAAGGCAGAATACAAGGAGAACAATAGTAATACAAGGAAAATAAAGGGAATGTATGGAGAATAAGGAAAAAACACGGAGAACATGGGAACGACACGGACAGGGAGGAGACAAGGAGAACAAGAGGAAGAGAAATAGAACAAGGAAAAGAGGAGAAGAACAAATGTAAGACGAGAACAAGGGAAAAGAAGAAGGAGAATACAAGGAGAATAAGAAGAATACAATGAGAAGAAGGGGAATACAAGGGAAACAACTAGGGGTTGCATTTTTAAGTGATAGTCTCTTTCAAAATTAACCCTTCATTCCTAGTGAAGAGAAAGACGTAGTTCTGCGTTAAGAGAGAAAAGAAGCTGTATGAATCATCATTCTGCTTACTTCAGAATCACTCATTGGTTAATCGGTTTATGAGATGCAGTACCAAGGCATCGCAAACCGTAAGTCTGTGAAATGTAAATTCTGTATGTGTTGTGAGGAGTGTCCATCTACTGTGACTGTACTTGTGCGATGCGGGTTGCGTGATCAGGGGCAGGGCGGAGGAGTCACGCGTAGCGGCACGGCGTGGCACGACAGGAGATTGCGTGTAGCATTGTAAGCCAATGGGAACGACTCGTGACCCCACCTCCTCACGTGACCTTTCACAAAATTCCAAATGTGGGTGGAGATTATATTAGAATATATATCGCCTTCTCTACCCAACTCTTTCTCTCTCTCTTCGGAGTTTTTAACACCTATAATTATACCTCTAAGTTTTCGACACCACCCATATGTATGGTGTAAAATATTGTTTCAGTTTTTAGCACTTTACAATTATGAAGGCAGGGCTTCTTATCATGTGTTACAGGACATTTTAATTCCTGCGTATGCGGGAGTATGAAAAGTGTTCTACAGTCACAGACAGCTTGGATTAAAACGATTGATACTAATTATTAAATACTAAAATTAAGTCCCACTATTACGTTAAATTAATATTATTTTACCAGCATTTAAGATTCTATGTTAGTAACAGTAGATTACAACACGTGATGTTACTTATGATCTTATAAGCGTAATGCATGGAAATTCTGTAAGAAAACTTCTATGTGAAACTAAAGAAATGTAATTTCAAATATGTTAATACTTAAACCGAAAATGCATAAAAAGTTATATCCATAATGAGTACAAGATATAAAAGTAATATAGTAATAATTTTTGTGAAGAATTAATGATTTTATAACGGTTAGCGCGTCTGGCCGCAAAACCAGGTGGCCCGCGTTCAAATTCCGGTCGCGGAAAGTTACCTGGTTGAGGTTCCTTCCGGGTTTTCCATCAACCCAATGCGAGCAAGTGCTTGGTAACTTCCGGTGCTGGACTCCGGACTCATTTCACTGGCATTATCATCTTCATTTCATTCAGACACTAAATAACCTGAGATGTTGGTAAGTTACAGCATCGTAAAATAACCTACTAAAGAAAATAATAATGATTTTATTTGAAATGATCGTGGTGATTCACTACAAATCATAGTCGTGGAATTTCTCTGTGATATCTGTATATTACTTGGAATAAACTGATAAATGAAGCTTTGTGATTCACATTGAAATAGAAATTATTTTCTAAGACTATTACACTTTGCTACGTCACACTACTTTTGACCAATAAAACGGTACGAAAGGACGTCTTTCGACCAATCATGGCTGCTTATCGCACAATTTTATCGCGTCCATAGCATTTGTTTAATTTTATCGCGTCCCTAGCATTTGTTTATTTTTATCACTACCCTAGCATTTGTTTCTTTGTTTGCCAACATTTAAAATTACACTGGTCTGTACCTCAAAAAACAGAAAATTACAAACTACTCCAGTCGGTGCACAGTACTTTCAAATATGACTCGCATTGGCATTCAAGAACAAGAATTAATAAAGATCACTGGTCATATATGAAGAGCACCATTCAGAAATCCTGAATATGTTGAGGGATACATCATGTACATCAGCGAGTTCGCTTCTTTTACGCATAGTCTATAACATCAACTGAACCACCAACCACTAAAACAATCGTATTTGAAAATTGTACTTTCAATAATTGTTTCTTTTAAAATTATTCATGTTTATTTTTTATTTCATCATCGTTAATTAAAACGTTTCTTGTTTATTTCATCATCCCTAATTAAAACTTTTCTAACACTTGTTTATATTATTTAGGTTATGTTTGTTATAGCTTCTGCTATATGATATTATGGATAGTCACGTATCAGAGATTGTTTAATACTAAGATTTATTGAAAATCATCTGTCAAGTGACGTTGATTACTGGGATCCGGATGATTTAAGTCGAATGCAAATGTTTTAATAAAAATGAAACTGAATCAACAAAGCCTTCTTGACTAGTAACCGTCCACAGAGTTCAATGAAGATTCCATAGTTGGCACAAATGATAACAAGAAAACAGCTAATCATAACACACTACTGCTATCTAGCGTAATGTTGAGATGGTACAATAATACATTTGAAGACAGTTGTATTTTCGTAAGCCAATTAATATTTTATTGTATTGGAGTACTTTGTTACTTCTAATCTTTATATATTTTCTTCTAATAGTGTAATAGTCAATTAAATCCCACTCGAGTGTTGATTTTCTCTAGATAAATCAAAACCTCTAGTGAGATTACTGTTGATAAATTAATCGAAAGCTATTTCTTACAATCGTTAAGATTTTAGTTTACGCTTTTACTCCCTTCAGCCAAATAACTGTAATGATAATGAAGGAAGAGATCTTTTCTTAAATAAATTATCAGTATGGAACGAAGTCTGGATACCAAAATATTGCCTAGAGGCGGCTTCAGCTTTAAGGAGCATAGGATAAAGGATGACGTTAGCTGTTTACTTTACTGATGTACCTTCAGGTTCGTAGACCTGTGCAAAATGAAAGACGTCACATGAAGGGGGCTCTGTTCATTCGAAGTTTAATGGGTGCAGGTTTGTATTGTTTACTGCACTTGGGTTGTTTCGACACAGCATGCCTATTTTCTGTTTAAAAAGTAAACCTTTTGTCAGGAGTTCAGTTATGATGTCGTCACATCTTCAAACTAATAATTTTACGTTTGGCAATATAACAAAGAATGAATATCGTCACAATATTCAAACACGTCACATCACACAGCATTGTACAGATCATTAATATTCCTGCTATTAGCTGGAAAAGAATGATTAAGTATAGATGGATTTGAGATTATAAATAAATAAATAAATACTGTGCGAGAAATAGTAAACGAGACGAGAATAAAGAAGAAAGAATGACACAAGTTATATGAAAGATGAAGAGAACAAAAAAGGGGGAAAATAAACAGTAGGTACAATAGAATAACAAAAAGTTGATTAAAGATGACATTGATGACAAATGCAGAAGGAACATTTTTAAGAAAGGTAAAATAACCATAATGAAATTATTTAATAAATAAATCAATACAAATACTTCAATGAATAATAAAGAATTTAAACAAATAAAAGCGAATAAACAAGTAAATATTGGATAGATATAATATATAAGTTTATAGTAACACTGGAACAGGGCTAGGACATTATTAGTTCTAAATTTTAGATTACGATTTGTTAGATACTAACAACTGATTTTTTCTTGGTTTCTCATTCTTTGTTCACAAGAAATTGAAATGTTAAAATAAGTGAAATCTACAAATAGAAAATATATCATAGGCTAGTAATCGATATGTTATCGTTAAAACCCGAAATTCGTCAAATTCAGTTTCAACTAGTAAAAACTAAGCTTAAGCAAATGTAGGTACATAGAAAGCGAGTTTTCTAGAATCAGTGACAGGTTAGGTTTGGTTTGTTCAGGTTTTTATTTGGTAAAAAGCCTAAACAAACCAAACCTAACCTGCCATTGATTCTAGATCTTACGAAAACTCGTTTTCTACCTACATTTTTAAAACTAGTTTTTACTAGTTGAAACTGGTTTTGACGGATTTCGAGTTTTAACGGTAACAGACACAAACCAAAGAATGAGGGACTTAGTTAAGACATCCGATATATGAAGTCATTGTTGGTATGTTGTCTTTGAATGCAAATAATGATATACAACTAATCACTATAATACGTATGTTATTGGATCTTCACAGTCAAATAATATTATCTATTTCATTTAACGATATGCCGAAGCAATGTTTTTCTATAGGTTAGTTTCTATTGGAAGAATTCTTCTTTTGCTCATTCTTCACAGTGAACCAAACTGTGGAAGAAAGATGGTTCGAACGAAAGAAAAACCTCAATCTTTATTTCACTCACTCTTTCATTCTTTCTCTGTCTTCACCTGCAGACATTATGCAAAATCAATTCTTTCCTCTCTTGCACGCCAAGCCTAGTAGAGTGAAGAAGGTTTGTAAGTTGTGGGAGTGGGGTGGGGGGAAGATATTCTGAAGGGTCTGGGGAACAGAAGAATAGGCGGAACTGAAGTGGATTTTGGTTTCAGGGCAAAACGAGATTGTGCGGCTTAAGTCAGTCCCCTCTTATTCTTCTTTTCCTAAAGACACATTGTGTGTGTGCACACTTCTTCCATACTATCAGATGTGGTTCCCTTGCACTTGCGCTTCTAATTTTCTTTATTTTCTTTTTTATTAACTTATCTCCAGTCCCTGCTCTCTTCTTCGCTACACTTCCCAGCACATATGTAACACATTCTGAATAATGTTGTTGCTAGGAAGAAATTCCTGAAAAGATTTGAACATCTTATTGTCGTTAGTTAATTCTGTTTTGATTTAATACACTTTCTATGGCATAGATATTTATGTATCATTATCCTATTAGATTGACCTCTAGCTGCCCAAAAGCTATCACTTCCACAGGTAGACTTCAGAGATGGACACCTGTAGATGTTCTCTGTGCATTTCTATTTGTAAGTTACATGGGGGCAGTATGATTCAGATCGAATTCCAATACATCACAGCTACTTCCCCAAACAATTATGTACGGTGGTGAATCCTGAGTCGAAATTCCGTAAAAGCCACTTTCCTTGGCCTATCGGGAGTTTTCATTATGGTGTCTTTCTATGGTTTCTGGGATGTCACCATGACTAGTTCCTTCTGGTTAACTTCTATCAGAGCTCTTTTCAGACGAATTTTAATGCTATTGTAGTATCTTTCTTTCTGGGTTATTAGCATCATTGTTGTCCCCTTTTTCTGCCAGCTCAACTGTTAGGTTATACCAGTAGGCTATTGTAGACAACTTTGCCGTTAAAACTTTTCCCGGGATCAACACGTGGAGCTGAATCATTCATTCTCTTATTATTTTAAGTCCATTTCGAGATATTCATGAATGAAGGCTACATTTCGTTATTTACAACATCGTATTCATCGTCATACACAATCTCGCTATCGCGCTTGTGGAATACTCTAGTCAGTGACATCAGAGACTGTCGGAATTTAGCAATGTTGAAAAACAAACTAATTAAGCGTTTTCTTGCTGCGTAGAGTAGGTTTAATTTTTACTTCATTAATAAAAAAAAATTTCTTTATTCTTAACTTCTAGAATGAACTATGTAGCCTTAATTAATCACTTAACTTCTAGTAGGCCTACTTTGATTTGTGTTGTATTTGTAAATTAAATATTAATTGTAATTATAATTCTAATTGTGTTCTTAATATTGTAGTTGTAATCCCCTGGTAGAGGGGAAGAGAAGGCCTGATGGCCTTATCTCTACCAGGTTAAATAAATAAATAAATAAATTTACAATAGCCTGTCGAGGAAATTTCTTTCCTTTCTTTTTTTTTTTAACATGGCACGATTATGCTCGAGGATAAAATGGATAAAACATCTAACGTCACTTGCTTAGCAACGGCAATGAATTAGGTCACACTATTCTAATATTATTTGCTTAGCAACGAAACAGATCCTTGCATTGATATGGTGTTTGCTAGAGGGATAAACTTAAGCCTACTTCTTTGCATGAATTATAATTATTTCTTATTTCTCTTATCATACATCCATAGTAACGGACCTCTAACAAACTAATTCAGACGAAATACAGAAATGCCATTGTAAATATTTTGACGGATAAATGGTATGCGAGTAATATTTAGTAAAGAAACAAAGGAAAAATAATGATTAGGCCTAATATTACAAGGCAAATTTCATTACGTTTATTTCACTCTCAAATTATATTAATCCTATAAATAAGAACAAATTCCTTGAAAATCTAAATATCATAGCAACACGTTTGAGCAATTTCAGGGATCTTACGAATCGCCTGTAAATTTCTTTTCGTTTTACTTTCTTATCGGGAAGGTATGCTGTTATTTAATAAGTCACGAAACATTTTAGAGTTTCTAAATTTGTTGAGAAATAACTTTTTAGAAAAATAGTACTATTTGTTTATAAAATAGTGGAGTTTATTCCGGTATAAGCTTAGACCTAACTAATTTTTGACAATTCGCCACACTGTTGAAAACCCATCTTCTGTCAACTCGCAAATGGATTCACACTGCACGTTCCATATTCTGAATTTTGTCAAATTTCCTGCACTTATTACAAAAACATCCCAATATTCGGCATCGTTTTCAACGAACTTCGGTTTACCACAACGTTTTTTTCTGCGACGAAACCGATCTCCTAAAATTTTTACAAGCTTCCACAATGACGACAAATTTTAGGGTACAGACCTCAATAAATTTAGACCTCTGAATTTTCTTAGTGCGCTGAAAAATATCAATAATATTCATAATAGCACTGAATAAGATCATTTCGCATTTGTGGAGGGAAAACCATTATTTTATTATGTGAATTTATAATAAATATTACCCCCATTCCATCACTCAAGAAAAGCTTGAATTGCTGCTTATTCGCTTCATTTACCTTAGCAACGGTAGTGAAAGAATTGAAACAGAAATTCATACAAAAAAACTTCAGATACATACAAACAATTGCTCTTGTTCTGACACATATCGTCAAGTGAGATGTACTGTCTGATAATAGGTGTACTGTTCATATCAGCCAGAATCTCAATCAGAGGATAATAATAATAATAATAATAATAATAATAATAATAATAATAAGTTAATAATAATAATAATAATAATAATAATTTATTTTAGCTGGCCATTAAGGCCGTAAGGTCTTCTCTTTCACTCAATCAGCAAAAAGGTTTATGGTCTGTTGCGCTTAAAATTATGATTAGAACAAAATTAATAATAAATGCTAAATGAAAAATCAGTTAATGTAAGGCATATTTTAACAATTTTATTTCTTCCCTGTTAAATTCTATATTTTCAGACAATGAAATTGACTCAACGACTTACACAATATCTATGTATTGTCAAATATTTCACCACACGTTGGTACTTTCACTCTTATAGCTTGTAAATAATGATAAACACGACTGCAAGGAACATGTTAGAGCTAACAAGTGAAATCATCAGCTGTTCTTTTTCTCCCTCAAGCCGCTTCCAACTGTCGAGGTAAATTCGTCGATAAAAAAGTGTTGTTCCCTATAATAAGCAGGTATATTGACGTCTTTTCCTGTCTCTAATGTTTCAAGTTCTTATGTCCAAATGAGAGAGTATAAATTACTTATTTCGACTGCCGTTTTCACATGTTCCAGCGTTACGTCTGCCCCAGTTCTGACGTTCCAATTACGTAACACTGTGTAATTATTGGTAGATGACGAAGAATGTTTTCTCTCTTTTAGACTTCCAACTTACGTAGTGTGTTATTGTGTACTGTATCCCCCCATACATTTCGCGTTTTTCCAAATTTAAGTTTTCAGAGACCAGATCCTTGGATTTCACGTGTCTTACACGAATTCCGGCAAGAGCTAACCATTCACTCAGTTACTTCCCATGACTAGTGAGTATTGCGATGTCCTTCTCTCTGTACGTTATGGCTAATATCACAGGGAACTTGCTCTGCAGCTTCAAAACATTACTTTAAATATTGCTCTAAAACATTTCTTTGTCTCTTTTTTAAAATGGTAACTGGCTGTTTACATCTGTTTTTTCGGTTTTCACTCTTCAAAAATGTTTAAAGTTTCCTTTGTGGAACACGGAGCGAGACAAGTGATCTACACGCTTGGAGCTCACATCTTTTGTTGCCCGCAATCCCAAATCCCTTTACGAAGATTAGCACTCGCGTACAAATATTTGTTTTCCCCCCTTCTTATCCATATCGTCGTCGTTGGTGTATCTAGTAAATCTTATAGTTATCCTGGCCTTTAAGGAGGCTTCGGGTCTCGGGTAAACTTTCCGGTTATCTGGGACACAATGGCCCACTTAACTGGCCTACATGCACAGTCTGAAATGACCCGACCCATTACAGTTTATTCAAACCCTATAGTTAATAATTATTATGTGTAATAAAGATTTATCTTGTGGAACGGAACACTTCAATACAAAAAAAAAAAAATGCAGCCCATTGACTATATATTTTCCAT
Source organism: Periplaneta americana (assembly GCF_040183065.1). NCBI lineage: Eukaryota > Metazoa > Arthropoda > Insecta > Blattodea > Blattidae > Periplaneta > Periplaneta americana. The sequence goes on from NC_091118.1 coordinate 151,293,028, forward strand.
ACTATGATTTTCTTATGATTTACATAAGCTCAACAACTAAGTTCGAAAAGATCCCTAGAGCAAATGCTTCCCTAAGGGAAATACTCCACAATATAAAGTCAACACTACGGTATAAATTTCGTACGCGGTTGAACACCGTAAGCCACTGGAGTAAATCAGGCTGTAGTCTCTGTAACCTGCTAATAAGTACTGTCCGTCCGAGTGGTTATGTCGCAGGGTCATCGAAACTGTGGAAATCACGTGACTTAACGGAGCCCTTGTCTTTAAATCATTTTAAACAGTTGTATAATAATTTTACGTAGGCTTCCAATTCCTTACAGCAAATATTTTCAGGAAAGAACCTAACATTCTTTACAGACGGGCCAGCAGAAACGAAATGGGGAGGGGGGAGGGACCGGGATGCGATCATAACCACTCGGACGGACAGTAGCTGCGCTAGAAAGTGGGTTCAACATCCTCTTGGACTGATTACCAAGATTTTCCCAAACTGTAAAGTGAACGTCAGGCAATCACATAGCAAATCCTTAGCTTCAAACTCGTCAAATACCTTCTCCCTATCAGCAATTCCTTCGACCATAAATAGTAAATAACCTTGTAGTTGCAACACCGTCGATAAATAGGTTTCACCGGTTAAAAACATGAACAATGTAAAAAAGTGAAGCGGCTACAAAACCGAATCAGTCTATAGAAGTTTTAAGTCACAACAATAAGTTTTAAATAGTGTAAATTTTCCGTTTTATTAGTGAATTAGACTTAAATAACACTTATAGTTTTCTTTAATGAATTTTAGATGCGTCACACCTTACACTGCAATACAGACAGTTTAATAAGCCTAATTAGGTCTACAACTAAATGAGTGTCTGCTGTGCATTTGTGACATACTTCCTCATAATAATAATAATAATAATAATAATAATAATAATGACATTTTTATTTACTCGTGGTATATTTTCTACAATGCTGTAGTTTTCTTCAATCAAACAAATTTGTAAACCATGATATATCATTATTAATTTAATTTTCTCCCTCCACTGTTCCCTATCCAACGCATCTCCATCTTGTAATCCTTTCGGTCCCGTACACCGTCTCATTCCTTCCACCCATTTTTTAGTTGGTCTTCCTTCCCTGTTCCTTCTGGTTTCCATCGCATCTCTTCTTTCGGTATTCTTCCATTCTCATTACATGCCCGTACCATTTATACTCGTAATTTCTGCTACATAATTTTAACATTCATTACGTACATGTAATAATAATAATAATAATAATAATAATAATAATAATAATAATAATAATAATAATAATAATAATAATAATAAATCGGGGCAGGGCAAAGTATCAGGTGATAGACAACAGTATCATAAATAGATCGAATGAGGAGATTAAGAAGAAGACCACTGGCTACGAAGAAACTGCCTACTGAAAGATGCACTGGAAGTAATGGTGAACGGAAGAAAAGTTCGGGGCAGAAGTAGTTATCAGATGATAGGCAACATTAAGATAAATTGGTCATATAGACGGGGACTAAGGGGAAGACGGAAAATATGAAAGGTAGGAAAATGCTGGGTTTGCAGTGAAAGCCCTGCCCTTGGGCAGAACATTTTTAATGACTGAATAACAAAATTGTAAAATCTTCGTAAAATATCTTATTTTTGATAGCACTAAAGTAAACACTTTTAATTATTATTAGGCCTTAGGCCTAGGTTTTATAATTATAATTATAATAATAATAATAATAATAATAATAATAATAATAATAATAATTATTATTATTATTATTATTAGGCCTATTATTATACAACCATCACTACTATTATTTTACAAATAGGGTATTAGGCCCACTGCTGTCGCTTGCTTGTGCTATTATTATTATTATTATTATTATTATTATTATTATTATTATTATTATTATTATTATTATTAATTACTTACTTACTAACTATAAATGGTTTTTGAGGAACCCGCAGATTCATTACCGCCCTCACATAAGCCCGCCATCGTCCCTATCCTGTGCAAGATTAATTCACTCTCTATCATCATATCCCACCTCCCTCAAATCCATTTTAAGTTCCACGTATCAAATCTCATAACCTTATTCTTTTGCTCTTGTCATGCCAGAGAATCAGTCCCATTCCGAAGCTTATTGTATGGATTCGTAACAAGCTGTTTTTTACGGTGATGGGTTGTTAGCTCTTCGCCCAACCCCCAAGCTTGAGGACCACCCCTTATCGGCTGTCCACGACTGCTTATTCAATATATTCGCAGCTACCCTCCATATCTGAAGCCCGTCTCCTCTATCCGCAACCTGAGGACGCGCCATGCCGATTATTATTATTATTATTATTATTATTATTATTATTATTATTACTGCTATTATTATTATTATTATTATTGTTATTATTATTATTATTATTATTATTAGGCCTATTATTAAATCTTTTGTCATTATTAGCATTCTACTACTTTTGTTTTGTTGATACTACCACCATCAGCACAATTGCTGCTGTTGTTGATATTAATACTACGACTACTGCCGCTTGCTATTGCTACTACTGTTACTTTTACATCACTGCTATTACTGCTGCTATTATTACTACTACCACTCCACTATCATTATTGCTACCTCTACTGCTCATGTTAGTTTTACTATAAACACCAACACCACTACTACTACTACTACTACTACTTTTACTACTACTACTACTACTACTACTACTACTACTACTGCTACTACTACTACTACTACTTACTTACTTACTTACTTACTTACTTACTTACTTACTTACTTACTGGCTTTTAAGGAACCCGGAGGTTCATTGCCGCCCTCACATAAGCCCACCATCGGTCCCTATCCAGAGCAAGATTAATCCATTCTCTATCATCATATCCCACCTCCCTCAAATCCATTTTAATATTATCTTCCCATCTACGTCTCGGCCTCCCTAAAGGTCTTTTTCCCTCCGGCCTCCCAACTAACACACTATATGCATTTCTGGATTCGCCCATACGTGCTACATGCCCTGCCCATCTCAAACGTCTGGATTTAATGTTCCTAATTATGTCAGGTGAAGAATACAATGCGTGCAGTTCTGTGTTGTGTAACTTTCTCCATTCTCCTGTAACTTCATTCCTTTTAGCCCCAAATATTTTCCTAAGCACATTATTCTCAAACACCCTTAACCTATGTTCCTCTCTCAAAGTGAGAGTCGAAGTTTCACAATCATAAAGAACAACCGGTAATATAACTGTTTTATAAATTCTAACTTTCAGATTTTTTGACAGCAGACTGGATGATAAAAGCTTCTCAATCGAATAATAACACGAATTTCCCATATTTATTCTGTGATTAATTTCCTCCCGAGTATCATTTATATTTGTTACTGTTGCTCCAAGATATTTGAACTTCTCCACCTCTTCAAAAGATAAATTTCCAATTTTTATATTTCCATTCCGTACAATATTCTGGTCACGAGACATAATCATATACTTTGTCTTTTCGGGATTTACTTCCAAACCTATCTTTCTACTTGCTTCCAGTAAAATTCCCGTGTTTTCCCTAATCGTTTATGGATTTTCTCCTAACATATTCACGTCATCCGCATAGACAAGCAGCTGATGTAACCCGTTCAATTTCAAACCCTCTCTGTTATCCTGGACTTTCCTAATGGCATACTCTAGAGAAAAGTTAAAAAGTAAAGGTGATAGTGCATCTTCTTGCTTTAGCCCACAGTGAATTGGAACGCATCTGACAGAAACTGACCTATACGAACTCTGCTATACGTTTCACTGAGACACATAATAATAATAATAATAATAATAATAATAATAATAATAATAATAATAATAATAATAATAATAATAATAATAATACTTAATAGTAATACAACGTGGGTCAAGGCTAGTCTCTGCCAACTTGTGTTAGTTACTTAATCTGAGTGTAGTGTCAGTATGTATTCAGACTTTATTGCGTTTTGTGTGCGGTTGTGAGACTTATTGATGTTGCAAGTCTGCGTTGTTTCGGTGGGATGGGAAGGTGTGTCTCCAGGGTCGCTTATTGGAAAAAACTCTCAACCAAACCACAGTAGTAGAAGAAAACTCAGGAAGATGGCTTCCTTTTTTTCTCCTTTCTTTCTTTATTCTCCCACTCCTATGTGTTTCTGTCCGTCTTCTTCTTCTTGTCTGTCTCCACATAGCAGAAGGAAGAGGAAATACGTCACTCTGATGGATTCCAACTTCGATAACGCCTACCCTGAAGACCCTTTCTGTCTGGATACATTTCCTCTCGAGATTTCTGCAGGCATCCGCAGTGATTCTGGGAAGGATGTAGGTCTCTGGAATCCATGCTTATTGAAGCACGCTGTACCAATGGAAGGTCATTTGACGCCAAGTGAGAGGTGAGATTCTAGTCTTGTTGCACTTAGTGAACAGAAAATCTCAGTAAATAGAAAAAAGACGCAGAGATACACTTCCTGAGGCGCATGGCTGGATGCACTCGTTTGAAGCAAGGCCAGCGAATTTTGCTCATTATGGAGCAGGGTACAATTTATTACTTACGTGATTTAAATGTACGAGATCAGACTTCTGAGTTTATACAGGATGAAAGTGAAATAATCCTGCAGATTGAAATAAAGGGACGATAGGGTACACTTAAATGAATAGAAAACCTGTATTTCGTTTTGTGATTAAATGTACAGTTAATTAGAAAATTAAGTTGTAAGTTTCAGCAGTCTGGCAACATCGCCGCTAACACATCTTTCTTCCTTCTCGTAATACGGATGTGAGAGGTCAACGAACTCAGGTCTGTCTGCCTTAGTGAACTACCTCCCATCTCCCTTTCTGGCTACAATGTTGCAAGTTGGTTGCATTGGTCAGTGGCTTCAATTAGTGGTTTTTAACTTAAATTTACACGAAAACCGTCTACGCTATTGAAATACACCACAGGGATAAATGATTCTGTATTAGATTTTCTATCGATATGGACAAAAATCACGATTCTACTCTCAGTAGTTACCGAATAAGAAGGTGTTAAACATTTTGGAAAAAAAAAATATTTCTTTCTCAGAAAATTATAGACTTTCTACCAATATGGTATTATTACACTTTATCAGATAGGATATAACATGAACTATTCGCTTTGAAAATCTGCAATGTTATTTCACTTCCACCCTATACATCTGCCACTTTTCACAAGAAGTCTTGCATATAATAGCCAACATTATCGCTCATTGTCATCACCATACATTATAATTAATACACTTCTTTCAGTCTCTTGAAATTGAAACAAAATTGGTTTTTCCGTCTTACTTTGTCTCCGAATATCATCATCTTCGCCTTCACTATCACTGTCATCCACAGGAAATTAATTAGGCCAATTAATTGCGTCTCCATACAATAATTAAATGGGGTTGAATCACATGTGCACCTGCAATTTTTTTCAGTTTTGTTTTTTATCAATGTACAAAATACATCTAATAAAGCTCAAATTTTAAGTTACATAATTTTTATTTATTACTCATTTATCTACATATTTTGCCATTTTTATGTACATATTTATGTACAAACTTCTCATTTTTATATTACATAAAATCCGGGCTCTAGAAATAACTAATCACCAAAAAAAGTAACTGATTGTACAAATTGAAAGAGAAACAAAATTGTAACAATAATTTCTAAACATTTACAAGAATGTTAAAATATTCTGTTTACTGCATTGTACTTCATTCACTAAGAAAATGCTTGATTTGAAATAAAAAATAAATGGAGTGAGTTACATTTGGATAAGATGAAATCAAATTGGAAATTACATTAAACATATCATGTACCGGTAATGGATTGTGTGCTGTCTACATTAACATTTTAATGAATTCATTATGTTGAACTAGGAGTAATTTTAGAATACATTAACGATGTTTACAGAAACTTACAAGCTGGCCTTTATAATCTCTTATCTGTAAGTACAAAATAAATACATAATTTTAAAATAAAAGTTTATACCTTCCGACGTTTCGTTGTATGGAGCTACGAATACATAGTTGAATACGGATGAAACAAGCATTGGATTGCTATGAGAGTTCTTGTTTGTTTGACCATTGTCTTCAAAGTTGTTAAAATGTTTTTTTCCTTCATACTTCTGATGTAAACGGGGAGAAATATACAGCAGAATTCTATGAAGAGGAGGTGGGTGGCATAGATAGCTCTCATTGCTTGTTTTGTATGGCGTCAGGAACTAAGGCGACATTTGTCGAAATTGTGATGGATCGACGCTGGTCGTGATCGCATGGTGCGTGTCATTTGTCACTTAAAATGCATTGCCTACTCCATTTGGTCCTCCAATGTCAATACGGTACTTTGTACAGAAATACGTAACACTTGTCTGGATTCTTATATTCAAAACTTTTTAAGTCTGTTATGATATAAAATAGTTCAAAGTTCGTAGTGCTTCACTTTATAGCTGATGATTTTGTAGCAGTTTTCACAAATCAATTGAAACATTGCGTGTTGGAAATGATTAAATGTTTTCTTACTCAAAGTTTTTTCACTATGGCAACGACGATCGAATGCCGACAACGTTATTCACGCATGGAATGCGAAGAGTGGGCATTTTTTTAGTAAACTGCAGTAGAATTAGTTATTTTAATTGGTAATTTAATTACTCTGTAGCACTACGAGATTAAGTAGCATTGATGGAATTGGTGATTGCGAGATTATATTTGGTGAGATGGATCTGTAGATTCACCATGTTATTACCTGCCTCACAATTTGGGGGAACCTCGAAGTAAACCTAAGCGGTATTCGAACTGATATCAGAGTGCAGTTTCGGATCAGTTAACAAACGCGATAATTCCTGAGCTAGGCTAGAAATATTTCGAACTACAGCAATTTCTTTGAATATGACATTCTTTATAGTTTTTTGCAGGCTTAGGATTCGGGACACTTTAGCAGCCAATGTACGCACAACTTGACTATAAAGTTCCTTGAATATAGTAGACAGACATAGTGTGAATGTAAACAACGACGTCATTGTGCTGCGCTATGTTCTACTGTTAATAGTAGGCCTACAATGTAGTGACGGTGGAAAATGAAGTAGGATACATACCTCACAAGTTTTCATGTCCCTCGGCGACGTTGAAGGCGTTAGCGTTACAATGAACAACCATGTACATACTTGCAACTAATTCGAAAAACTGTTCTCTATGAATTGAAAATGCACCGTGATGGCCTGAGTTCGTTTCGTAGGGAGAGATGGAAGAATACTGTGCCTGTGATCACGAATCGGATTGTACACTAACGCACTGTAGCTGGTTCTGTTGCTTCAAAATTTGTAATCTATACTTTGATGGCATGAGCATTAAGCACATAATCATGACGTCCGAAATTGAAATGCCTACGAAATTATCTGTAATTATTTTTAAAGCCTTGATTTCAAATACATACAATGCATCGTTCCACTGCCCCATAGAGCGTATTCCGAATCTCAGCGCTGAGCAATCTGATGGCATCACGGTGTTCCGAATTTCACCGATGGCTTCACTGATGCTCCAACGGTGTCGCAACGGTGCCACCAGCTTGCAAAGGTGGTGGCACTCTCCATCAGCCGCCATCAGTGAATCTGATTGGTTCATGTATAGGGCGGGAATTAGCAGACGAATGACATCGTGCATTGTTGTGTCATGGTGGTGTGTTCTGCTTTAGTTCTGCTGTATTGTTTGTAATGAGCACAACGTAAAAACAATATGTTAATGGCTTATGAGCGAACATGTCAACGGACTAGTTATTACTACCGGTTCAAGAAATAAATTGTTTATGCTCTCTTTTCTTTAAACGAGATGGCAGTAAGGAAATTTCGCAAAATTTTGGTAGCGTAGCACAGACAACAACTTATACAGTCGCCATGACAGCCATCGATCCTTCCAGCAGTTGTGTTCCTATTTCGCTGCAGCGTGGCGTCATTGTTGTCCACCGGTCCGGTGAGATTCGGAATACAGTGATAGTGACCAGTCGTTTAGTGCTGCGTAAATAACATAGCTTTGGCAGCACCATCTATCTGTTAATATCTTCGTGTAATTTATAATCGCCTGTTTCCTTGGTAAACTCTGCATCAGGTACAAAAATTACTGTCTGTTCTACTACTTCTGACATTTTTGTGTCATCATCAATATTATAGGGGAGAGTCGGGTAGTATCGGACATCGGGTAGTATCGGACAGTGCGTTTTTTTCATCTACCACCATATGGTAGTACCTGAATGACATGGTTACGTTTCTCTATGCGACATCACAGAAACGTAACCATGTCAATCAGGTACTATCATCGTGTGATAGATGAAAGAAACTCACTGTCCGGTATTACCCGATGTCCGATACTACCCGACTCTCCCCTATGACCAAGAGATTCAATTACCGCTAAACTGGAGAATTGGCTACGGTAGCTTTGAACCGCGCCGTTACGACCAAATTGAACTAAATACACAAAATCGCCAACATAAGGACATGACGCTGGTTTGTGGCATCGTTAGAAGGAGAAATTTGTTTTTTTTTTCTCTCTCTCCACCTCCTTCGTTCTGAACATTACTGAGATATAGCACCACTGTTAGCTACAAGATGTATTGCGTAAATATTGCGAGTAGATTACGTGGTTAAAATGAGGGGCTCGCGACAGGAACAGTTTTGCTGTGGCGCATGCGCGGACCTGTCATGCAGTGACAGCGTGATCCTTACTTGAATTTATTTTCGTGTGTACATTCCAGATCAAGTGAAGAAGATCTCTTCTTGCTCCGGTTTCACATCTTGCTTATTATGCGAAGGTTAGGTTTGGTTAGTTTAGGTTTTTATTAACCAAGTTCGCACACACAGCCATGATGATACTGTCGGTCATGGCCCTTATGATAGTTTTTGTTTCGTAATATTGATAAACAATAATATGATGAAAGCGGTGAATAATTTCATGGTCGCTAAACGTTTTCTTCGTAAAAGACGATGTGTTTTCTCTATACCACAAATATAACGGTAACGCGGTCATAATTACGTAATTAACGCTTTGGTGAACATAAACCAGAAATTTACTTTCCTTCATTTGGATGATATTATCTGAAACATATCTTTTTCCACCTTTATTTCTTTGTGATAACCTATTTTAAGATCTTACAACACCTGCATTTTCTTTTGAAGAGTTCAAAACACCGCCGTTGTACTGCATAAACCTTGCACTTGACTAATGGAGTGAATTAATTAAGAATATAGTGGCTAATTTTATTACCACCATTTCTATTGTATTTTGTTTGAAACCACTCGGTACGGCCAGGTGACTAGTGGCCAGCGAGCAACATCGACTACCGACGTTGGTCTACCGTGCGTATTATCCAGTTGTTCCTCAATTACAAATGGTGAAGTAAAGGTATCCTCGGTACAGAGAGTAGAAACTCACAGGGCAACAGGAATTTAAGGATTCCACCTGTGTAGGAACTCGGGGTTAAGGTTTGATTTCCGATGGATTCATGGATTTTTCCAATATTTGACCTAATTCTTTCGGCTACATTTTGGCCATAGAGGGGACTTACCCTCTATCGGAAATGAGCACCAGGATATTTCCTTGATGTTAAAGGCGGCAAACACTACCTAACCTAACCTAACCTAACCTAACCTAACCTAACCTAACCTAACCTAACCTAACCTAACCTAACCTAACACTACTACTATTGACGATTATGAAGCTTATTAAAACTTCTTGATCAGTAACAATAAGTTTGTGATCATTATTAAGTAAAATTATGCATTCTAGAACTGTAGGAGGATCTTGAACAATTACATACTTAATATTCGTAAAAATAATATATATTTTCCTAAACCCACCCTCTGGTG